>NC_058414.1:71179451-71201951 GCF_002201575.2 Neomonachus schauinslandi | reverse complement strand
AATTCAACAACTACTTTGATTAAATGTTTCACTGAACTAGCCAATAGTTTGAGTAGAATGACTGATAAACCAATTCGTTATTATGGTATCACATAGACACATCCAGAATTTTAAACACTTATTAAATCTAATGTTAATATTCCCAAAGTACCTTCTAAAATATACAAATGAAATCTTCTAATAAGATTACTTGTGAAAGTTCATATTCGTTTAATGACTTTTATTAAAAATGACGTTTTGATTTAATAATCATTATAAGTTGAATTTATAATTTTAGATTTTCCAGGTTCAATCTGGGATTCAGAACATTTTAGTAAATGCTAAACTCTAAGTACTGGAAATAATTAGAATAAACTCTAAGGTTAATATAATAGCACCTTTTTCCAATTAGGTCTCATAAATGACCTATGAATATTCAAAACTTTCAAGCTTAAATAGCTGAATATTTCTAAACAGATACTTAGTAGCTGGCAAGATACACACATATCTAGCACTGTTCAATGGGATTACCCTGAAGTCAATTAATATTATTTTGGGCATCCTATATTTTAGTCAAAGATGTGACCTCTTATGTAGTTGGTGTGTCTTGATGATCAGGGTGCTGAGAAGACCTAAGTGGTCTCTCTACTCTGACTCTGTTTCCTAATTCATTTCTCCACTCTCACTGGCCCCTCAGCTGGAGTGCTGCCATATCATGAGTATCCGATTCTTTGGGGTTTACTTTTCTGGGCTGGATTTTAATTGAATAAAGAACCTGTGGGAAAGTCTCAAGTTTTGGATAAAGAAGAACAGCAAACACGATGTATTTTTAAAACACAAACATAAAGAGATAATTTCTGAAAAAGGATAGCTATGACGGTATATTCCATTGCATTTTTGAAGGATTTTAATATGCAAGGAGTATTTATTTCATTATGTCACTGCCTTGTACATAAATCTGTGTGAACCGAGACTCAGAGGATGAGATAGGATTAAGCCAAAAGCTCTCAGTCATTCTCAGTAGGTAGGACTCAACTGACCTATGAACAACAGCATTTCTGAATAATAACCTCTATTCCAGACGCCAAATATCATCTTTAAAAATCATGCTTAGTTCCTACTCCAAGTCACTTTACATGCTGACTTTGTCTAGGCACCATCCTCAAACCTCTGTGTGTACACAGAACCCGAAATTCCATTCAGTTCCATGTTTTACCCACTCACAACCTGTCTACTGTTTAAAGACCAACTTTTATCTACTAAAGACTTTGTTTGACCGTCCAGTTTGCACTGATCTCCCACTTGGCCCCTACAAAGCATTTTTTTTTTTTTTGTTAATCATTCTGATGCTCAAAACTACAGAATCTTTGAATCCTAAGACTATATCAAACATAATTTTTTTAATGCTCCCATTGCATAGATTAGAAACGAAGTCACTTTCCAAGTGTTGTAAGTATAGGTAGAGCTAGGACTGGTGCCCATGCTGGCCTCTGGAATGTTTCTTGGAACCTTGTTATTCCTGCTATCCCATTTTGCCTTAATCAGGTGCACTGTAACTCTTTCTAGTGGTGGCTGTACCAAGTCTTGCCAACGAGGCTATGAACTTCACAGACCAGGAGAGCTATGCACATAGCAAGTACCTAGCAAATATGTGTTGAACAAATAAATGATGTGCCAACAAGTCACTAAGAGTTTCATTTGCACTACTTCTAAAAGATAAAATTTTGGGATGCCTGGCTGGCTCAGTCCATGGAACATGCAACTCTTGATCTCAGGGTCATGAGTTCAAGCCCCACATTGGGTGTGGAGCCCACTAAAAAGGAGAGAGAGAGAGAGAGGAAAAGGGAAAATTTCTTCCTGTAATTAAGTATTCTTGGACTCCTTTCCATCCAGAATTAGTTCACAAACAAGGTATGAGACCTGGGAAAGATGGAAATAAAATTTTCCCTTAAGGTTACAGTATTAGGCTGCTAACTTACTAAAATAAAGTAAAATCAAAGCCAATAATTATTAATGCTCAATTTTTAAAATACTGATTGCTACCAATCTAATGTCTAAGAAAGAAATAAAAAGTAAGAAGAGGGGTTAAGCATCTCTGAGAACAAAACTGCTTGAAAGTTACAGGACCTATGCCTATAAATGGATGGAATCCTTTTCAATGAAAGTAAAATCCGATCATGATTACCACTACGCATATGAAGTTTCTCATTTTTGGATCTCAGAGAGCTCCATGCTTCCACTCATTCTGTTGTGTGACAACTGAAGGGAAATCAAACACCAGGAGACCACATGTCTTTGGTGGATTGCAGGACAAATGGGAAATTAGTCCCTTTTGTGGCCATTAGCAATATCTTTCCCTTCTTGCCCCCATTACAGGTATGAGGGTCCTTTAATTTCTTTTTTTTTAAAAGATTTTATTTATTTCTTTGTCAGAGAGAGAGAGAGAGCACAAGCAGGGGGAGCGGCAGGCAGAGAGAGAAGCAGGCTCCCTACTGAGGAAGGAGTCCGACGCGGGACTCGATCCCAGGACCCTGAGATCATGACCTGAGCTGAAGGCAGACACTTAACTGACTGAGCTACCCAGGCGTCCCTCATTTAATTTATTTCTGGAAAAAAGAGGTAGCTATTTCTGTAATGTTCACTTCTTTAAGGTACCTAATATGTGAACATCACTACAGGATAAGAATTCTTTTAGGAAAAATGCTCCCCTCCACCATAGAAAAATTTCTGACAATTCAAATAAAATACAGGAATCCTCTTAAAGAAACACCCTCTCTGCTCAGTGCTCACCAATTCTTCCCTCTGTATCCCCTTCTCCAGTGAAATTATTTTACAGTTTTTAATTATCCAGGTGTAATTTAATATAACAAATTTTATGTACTTAGTATTTTGATTATCTTATAAGTATAGTATAAAAGTAATACTGAACAGTGTAGGGACCTCATTTATAACCTATGGTCATGCAGCAGTGGTTAAATGGTTAATAATATAGTGGGCTTTGAGGATAAAACGTTTGGGTTTGAATCCTGGCTCCCTTACTTCCTAGCTATGTGACCTTGGGGAAGTTATTTAATGTCTCTGTACCTCCTTTTCTTTACCCATAAAGGAGAAATAAGAAAGTACCTATTTTATACAGTTGTTATGAGGATTAAAGGATTTTTTATATATGTAAACCAGTTGGCACAGTGCCTGGGTCATAAGCGATCAATAAATGTTAGACACAGTCATGATACAATGACAACCTTAAATACTTTTTTGGGAAAAGATATGGTATAAATACATGAATTAATTTTTAAACACTGTATGAGCTTAATTAGCTCTAAAAATATTTTAGCCCTTCTCCCAAAGTGAGATTTTTATTACTGTATCAGAAAAGTCATAAAAGAATGATATATGTGCCCCACATATCAGATGCCAGACATTAGGGTTATTAAAGTAATCCTAATAACAGCTGCCCTTCCTTAAAAGTACATTTAAGGTAATAAAATCAAGGGAACAAAATAACACAACATAGTCCTATAATTATTGCAAAGAATTATTTACAAATAATTTCCTGAACACTAAAACACTAAGCCAAAAGCTCATGTCGTATCTCGGATCATTTTTATTTTTTAATATTTGTTAAAGATTTTATTTATTTATTTGACAGAGAGCGAGAGAGCATGAGTGTGCAAGCAGGGTGAGGAGCAGAGGGAGAGGGAGGAGCAGACTCCATGCTGAATGTGGAGCCTGACACGGGGCTCAGTAGCCTGAGCCTGAGATCATGACCTGAGCTGAAATCAGGAGTCGAATGCGTAACCGACTATGCCCCCCAGGTGCCCCAAATCTTGGATCCTTTTCAGATCAACAGAGGAAAACAAATTTCAAAGGAGAAGGGCCATCATTGCAAAGCTCTGTACATAGAGCTCCTACACTCACTCTCCTCAGTCATCCATCCCAGGCCTCATCATTAGCTTGTTGCTAAACCATTAACATGCATGCATTGAATGGTCCCCGCCTGCATCACATGTGCTGTGCACAGGAGGGCTTATGAAGTCTGATTATATATGTTTAGCTGGAGAAACCTTAAACAGATGAACTCAAAGTTGACTAAAAAGTGGAAATTCTCAGAGATCTAGCAATATACGTACACCTGTTAGGAAGAAATTTTTTCTGCCCGAAATTCCTTTGTGCTGTGGATTAAGCCAAGTCCCCTGTGTCTGTAATAATGTAAAGAGCATCAATTCTGCTTTGACAGGAGAAGCCAATAACATGTAACTATTATCTCTTAATGCCAATAATTAATTTAACAAAAGTTTATTGAGTACCTTCTATATATAAGGCACTGTGGGGGCATTAAATATCTATGAAAGAACTTTCGGTCTAATATGGAAGAAATATGTACTCAAATAACTACAAGATGGCCCGTCGTAAGTGTACTAAGAGAAGGAGCAATTAAGTGAGATGGGAGGAATTAACAGCTGGGAGAGATTATCTGCCTCTAAGAAGAATCTCAAAGCATGTATACTCTTAGTGGAATTCTTTTAAGATAACAAAGTAAGAGAAAGCTCAGGTGGACAAAAGAGAGAAATCCTTGACTATTCTGGTGATAACTCTTTCTGGGTTTGAAGATGGTTGGGATATTCATCATGCCATTCTTCCCCCCACTAATTTGAAATTTATGCACTGCTTCCTTCAGTGATGACTTGAGGTGTCTTACAGATTAAACTGCGTCCTTAATAACAAGTAAAGTAGAAGCTACTTCAAACAAACAAAATCAGTTTTCCAGGAATAAAACAGATGATAGACATTTGAAACATCAAAGACTTAGCTTTATTTTTTATTTTTAACTTAAGGACATAAAGAAAGAAAAAACTAGTAGAGTCACTGATTTTTATTGTCTTCCTCATGAGATCTTGAATAAAGGACAATAAAGAGACTTATGTTTAACATATCTTAAGGACGGCGTCTACAAAGTCCAGATTGGATGGTTTTGCCAGCCATTTATTTACTTACTGGGCACCTAACACAAGCCAGGCATCTGTATTAGTACAGACTAAGGAGGACAAACCTTTGGCACAGAAGGATGCAGACAGAAGGTAAACGTTAGCAGTTCTTAACCTGATAAATATGTTGTATTTCTTTAAGTGGATTTGGAAGCAAGTTTATCCTTGATTTTAAAGCAAATGATCCACTTGGTAAATAGTGGATATGCTTTCCAACCAGAATCTAGAAATTCATCGTGAATGGTTTAAAAGCTCTTCTTTCCACAAAATAGAAGATTTATAATTCAGCTACTCTGTTTAGTCCACTACATCCTATTTACTACAGAAAAGCAGGGACTTACATTTCTTGCTTAAAGAAGGCATACCCACCTCCTAATTTAAGATAATTTACACTTGGGAGAATTCGAATGCTATTTGGAATTTCTTTAGATAATTGGAGGGAAAGTATTTAGTGCTGGAGAGACAGAAAGTCTGTTATTATTCCCTGACAGAGAGGTACAAAGCCAATAAATGAAACGGAAGTACTTCTAGAAGGATAAAAGTTACTTCTTGTTAGAAGTGAAAAGAAATCAATTCAATAGACATGATGTGCAAACCACTGGGCTAGGGGCTGATATGGACAAGGGTTTTCATAGTTTCCAGTGCTGCAGAGAAGTACGATGTATACACAAGTAACTTTGATACCAGACAGGATGTGATCGACAAAGTGTTAAGAAAGAGGGGAGGGTAAACCCTGGCAATGCAATCAGTGAGTGCTTTATGAAGGAGGGAGGTGTCATTTCAGGTAGGCTTTAAAATATGTGAAAATGTTCATAATGCAGAGACAAGGCAAAGAGCCTTCTGAGTGGAAATGGGGAAAATGGATAATCTTAAATGTGTTGCGGGAACCCTGAATGTGTGCAGAGGCCATGAAGAAAGGAGGGTTGGTAATAAAGAAATATGTTAGAAAGCAGAACAAGGTCAGATGGTGAAGGGCCCTTGAGTTGCATTTTATGGAGTTTAAAATTTATTCTCTGCCAGCTGAAGGGCTATTGATGGTTTCTGAGCCCGGCAGTGAAAAGATAGAAGAGTTTTTGGAGGATTAACTTACAAAGCCTAGACTGAGTGTAGGACACTGGACATAGGATTACCAGTCAGGAGGTCACTAAAACAGTGTAATAAGGTAAAGATGGTCAGGGCTAAGGTGGAGGGATTAGAAACAGTGGAGAGAAGTGAAGAATTTAGGCTATAGGTCATGGAGTAAAAAGGCTTTGCATCCATTGCTCCTAAATTTATACATATGTGAAATAGTTCCCTCATAAGCTCTACCGTGGAGCTAGAAGGGTCTAAATCTATGTGAAAAATTCTAAAAATTAAAAGAGATGATGACTGTTCATAACTCATATGCAATCTTGATGAATCTTTATATTTGTTGTTTTAATTGCTCAAGGAAGAGGAGAAGTTGATCCCACAAAGCTTGGATGTTAGAAAGTGGAAGACAGGAAGATATTGTAAATAAAACTCTATTGTCCTCTTTGTGATTAAGATGCCAATAGCAGCAACGACCACAAAAACTCACATAGGCTGTTGACACTTGGTATCAAGAAATTTGATTTATTTTTAATCTTTAGTCTGTGTTCTTATGTCATTTTAAAGGCTTCATCAAAATAAAAAGCTTCTGCACAGCAAAGGAGACAATCAATAAAACTAAAAGTCAACCCATGGAATGGGAGAAGATACTTGCAAATGACATATTTGATAAAGGATTAGTATCCAAAATGTATAAAGAACTTGTAAGACTTAACACCCCAAAAATGAATAATCCAAATAAAAAATGAGCAGAAGACATGAACAGACATTTCTCTAAAGAAGACATCCAGATGGCCAACAGACACACAAAAAGATGCTCAATATCACTCATTATCAAAAAAATACAAATCAAAACTACAATGAGTTATCACCTCACACCTGTCAGAATGGCTAAAATCAACAATACAAGAAGTAACAGGTGTTGGTGAGGATGCAGAGAAAGGGGAACCCTCTTACACTGTTGGTGGGGATGCAAACTGGGGTTGCCACTCTGGAAAACAATATGGAGGTTCCTCAAAAAGTTAAAAATAGAACTATCCTATGACCCAGCAATTGCACTACTAGATATTTACCCAAAGAATACAAAAATACTAATTCGAAGGGATACACGTGCCCCAATGTTTATAGCAGCATTATCTACATTAGCCAAATTATGGAAACAGCCCAAGTGTCCACAGACTGATGAATGGATACAGAAGAAGTGGTAGGTACGTACAATGGAATATTACTCGGCCATAAGAAAGAATAAAATCTTGCCATTTGCAATGACATGGATGAAGCTAGAGAGTATTACACTAAGTGCAGTAAGTCAGTCAGAGAAAGACCAATACCGTATGATTTCACACTCGTATGTAGAATTTAAGGAACAAAACAAATGAGCAAAGGGGAAAAAAGAGAGAGAAACGCAAACCAAGAAACAGACTCATAACTATGGAGGACAAACTGATGGTTACCAGAGGGGAGGTGGGTGGGGAGATGGGTTAAGTAAGTGATGGGGCACTTGTTGCGATGAGCACCAGATGTTGTATGGAAGAGCTGATCACTAAATTGTACACCTGAAACTAATCTTACACTGTATGTTAACTAACTGGAATTTAAACAAAAACTTAAAAAAAAAAAAGAAAAATGTATTTTAAAACGGAATATTGAAGGAAAAGGGCATAAAGTATGGCTACTTTCTCAAGTCCAAAAAATCTAGTATTTCCAGAGATTAGTAACAACAACAAAAAAGGAGGTAAGCCTTTTTCTAAAAGTAGGTAACATATACCTGTGAGGGTTTTGCTAAGAATCTCCAAATAATTGGTGAATTTTTGAAATGTCCCTACCCTACCATTAGCTTGGAGACTAGTGAATTGTAAGATAGGGCTCCCAGTCCCTGTCCAGTCTCATCCTGCAGGGATACCCCTCTAGGCAGGCAGAGGAGTTATTACCTGTTCTCTGAAGGAGACCCATGACTTACACCTCAGTCACCTTTGCTCGTAATCCTCAAATCCTTTGCACCTATCCTCTCTTTCCTCATCTCGGCTTAATATTAGGTTGAAAAATCTGATTACTATTTTTGCAAGCAAAACCTGTCGAATAGCAATAATTTCATGAAGTTTACCCTAAAAATCTACTTCCTGTTAAGCCTAACTCAAAGCTACAACCCCCACAAGTCTTTTCTCAGCCTCCGTGTGCCTACACATAAGGCTTTGAATTTACAATTTGGTTGTAGGGCTCTTCCTTCCTTTACTTGGTCTCTCATACTACCTGTGTGCATATCCACCCCTCTATTCGAATTTTACCTCTTTGTGGATGCAGACCATCTGCCAGGTTTTTAGCACATAATAGTTGCTCATTAAATGTCTGTTCAACTTAAATGAATGAAACTCATCTCTGTTCTATGCAACCAGCCAAGCCTCTAGCAGAAGGAAATGCAAAGTAGCAACTGATTTTTATACTCTAATCTTCCAGTTTGACAGCCTACCCTCAGTGGTGGTATACCCCGAAAACACAAACAGAGGACTAACTACATTAACAGACTGATTCGGTGCCTAAAGAAATGTGTTGCTTCTTCGGTTGTGAAATTTGTTAGTACCCAAGGCACCAATGAAAGGCAGAAGAAATGTCAATGTTCGCCTACACCCTAAAGCAAAGAGTCAAATTATAATGGGGAAGTTTATCTTTTTAGACTGTGGTCACACAGTATATTCCCTAAAGGAATGTAAATTGTCTTCTTTTGCTCCTTCCTCAAGACTAAGTAAAAGGTCTGATAACCTGTTTGTGGGTTTTGTTTTGTTCTTAGAATAAGGAAGTACTGTGAATAAAGTTCTCTTAAACTGAGACATTCAAAATGTATTTAAGTAAATAGATGTTAGACTGCAGAATCAACGAGTGTCCTTATTTAGCTATTATCAGATGTGACAATTAAAATATTTACAGTGTCATTATTTATGAGAAAAACTCAGTGACATAATGTCAATTTGATTGAGGCTTTCAGAAATACAATATTTACTAACACCATGAAGCTAATGATAAAATCTTTAATCTTAAAGTCTTAAATGTTATGGTAGATATCAACAAATGCTGTGAAAAAAATTTGCAATTAATGGATCATATCTTCAATACAGGCAATTTCAGGAAACGTAAAGTTAATTTTATCAAACATTTACAAGTCAAAACTAAATATAAGAGTAGATTAAAATTGTTTTTGTGTTTTGCTCATTATAAGAGATTCCCTTGTATCTTTTCTTTAGGTAATCCTAGTTATTTCAGAAAAACTTTAATACATTTCATACAGTGTACCTACCGAAAAGAGTAATAAACTTTTTTTTACAAAGAGATATAACATACCTTTTAAAAATCTTATAAGAATATTTTTAACCTCTCCCCCTGCCCTAGCACACCAGACGGATAAAACATGCTTCCATCAGTGACTATGGGTCTTTACTACAAAAAAATGTTACTCCCAGGATAATAGTAAAAAACCTATTCTCAGAAATAGTGTTAGGGCCCTAATGCTTCAATTTTACTATGGAAATTGATTTTATTTGACCCAATAGAGCAATCTTTATCCAGTGAAATGAACTTATATTTGCAGTTACTTTGAGAAACATACTGAATATATTGAAATAATTGTAGTCCTTAACCATGCTTTACTTCTACTTGATTTAGTTTGGATATCTTTAACTTACATGGGATGCACTGACTAAGTCCAACAGAAAATATTTATAGTCATACAAATTCTTGATCTCTTACTTATCATTATGTCCTAATTGTTGATTCATGACATTGAGAAATACCAGTGTACACTGATTATTGCTATAGACTAATGCTGTCCATTGATCTGCACAGGATTTGACTGTTTCACAAAACAACATCAAAATTTTTCTAATTAAAAGGAAATACCTGTATAAGATGGGATTTTCTTTTAACTATCTACCAAGTCTAGTTAGTTCTTGGCACAGAACTGTTGCATTAATAATGATAACCACTTGGGCGCCTGGGTGGCTCAGTCGTTACGTGTCTGCCTTCGGCTCAGGTCGTGATCCCAGGGTCCTGGGATCGAGTCCCGCATCGGGCTCCCTGCTCGGTGGGAAGCCTGCTTCTCCCTCTCCCACTCCCCCTGCTTGTGTTCCCTCTCTCGCTGTGTCTCTGTCAAATAAATAAATAAAATCTTTAAAAAAAAATAATAATGATAACCACTAGTAGGTAAGCATTATAAAAAAAATCAAAGTATAAGATTAGCACTTTAACTATCCATTTTATATGTGCTTTAATAAAATTTGATTCAATTAGTTTGTATTTGCTAATGGCACAGCCCTCCTGCTTACTACATAAATATCCTTGTTTTGCAGATATAAAATGAATTTCAAAACAGAAGCACAAATCCTTTATTAAGATGGAAAGTTGTAGTTTCATGAGACTCAATTTTTGGTTTTGTTATTTTTGAGTAGCTAACTTACTATTAACTAATATCTTAGTAGAGACAATCACATCAAACAAGTAGTTTTTAAAAAGTTGGGTTTTTTCCCCCAAAGAAGAAGTTTTACAGGAAAACTGGTGAAATAATCGATGTTCATTTAGAAAGCATATGAAAAATGGAGATTAGGGAAATTCAATTTTACTCATTTCCTTCTAGTACATACACAAGGAAATGATATAATTATATTTGGAATTTAAGGGTAGACTTATAAAAATTACAAGTTTAGTTATCTCCATTTGTATAAAGTCATGTTGAAATGAGAAACAATTCATGTTTCTTAAACATTAGTAACTCTTAAACATTTGTAATATTTTGTGTGGGAAGTATTTTAGTCTAATATATCAAAGAAATAAGCTAATAAATAACATTAAAGTTTTAAAAGGAAAAGTTTGTTTTTAAAAGAACATTTTCTTAGTACTTCTTAAAATGAGAGATGATCTTAGGCTAATGTGAGTAATTAAATCACGAAGCTACACTGTCGTTAAGAAATTGTTTACTTAATTTTACTTAAGATCTTATTCATTTGAAATGATAATGCTGCCTTCTTCCAGTAAAATATAGATTTTATATTCTAAATTAAACACATATTAGAGAAATATTTAATTCTCTTATTTACAGAAGTCAGTAAGAAGTCCATATAATTAAAACAACTGGACATGATAAATTCACTATTAATTAAGGAATTATAAAACAGATCTTTATTAGTATGTCTCAATTTTTTTCCAGTTTATTATTTTTCAAGATTCTCTCTTTTGTAAACTAAAATAACATTTATCACAAAAATTTACCGTTGACTGAATTATCTTTATTTTGATTTGAAAGGATCTACACATAGCTGTCATTAGAACAGTACTCAGAACTACTACTCCAGTATTACCCGATTTCAACGGATAAAAATTCTGCTTATCTCTTGATGAAAAGAAAAATATTCCTCCTCCCAGAAATGTGTATCCCTTAAGAGGGGGATAGAAAAATTGGAGTGAAGTGAACAAATGATTCCTCATTCCATATATACCTTGTATTGTTCCTTTTATTCAGAATATAATTAGAAAATGCCCTACTCAATTCCCTATACCTTTTTGCTTCGGCTAAAGATAAACAGACAAATATATTTTAATTTTTCATCTTAAGGTCAGAATACAACTTTAATCCTAATATATTTAATAAATCTTATATCTCCCTTAATCTGTCACCTAAAAAACCACAGCCATTTAGTGTTTGACTGCAAAGGAATATTATTTCCAGATGATTATAACAAAAGTTTTTCTTCTAAGATATATTGCCAGTCTTAAGGATGCAGTTTATAATTCTATCCTACATCCCAATAGGTCTGACCCCGAGATGGAGTTCCAAAGTTCCATTTAAAGTCAATAGAAGTTCTAAGAAATATAACAAAAAGGTGGATTAAGGTTAATAAAACATAATTTTATAAATTGCATGCATATATATGTATATCAAAATTTCTCTAAGATTTCTTGCCCTTACCTTCAGTAGTATATTGAAATTTATTCAAATTTATGCAACATTGTTTAAAGAAACTGGATTTTACATGATTTGAAGGCTCACTCCCAAATGATTTCAGATAGTTTTGCTGCAGTGCTCTTGAAAAAACATAACAACAAAATTCATTATGACTTATCATTCTCCTTGATTGATAACAGTAATAGATGTGACCCAAACAGCTGTAATAAAATGAAAATACAGATGTAATTACTTTGATCCTTGATGAGCACAAATAGATTTTGTCCAATCTCAGAATCACACTAGTTGCCTGTTGAGATACAATTGGTACTATTCCATTTTGTGTTTCATAAATGGAAACTTTCAACAAACATCTGGCTATGGAGCTAAGGACCTTTACATTTCTAATCTGCTGGCCAGTGAAATAAAAAAAAGTCTAAATTATATCTTGACACTCAGCCACTAAGTCAGCTTTGGGGCTGCTCCAGAACTCCTTTAAATCATTCATCCGAGACTTGTGTTTTTGCCTTGTTTCTTGGACTAAGTTTCAGTCAAAACTGTCAGGATGGGTATGAGGGTATAAAAAACGTATGTCCCTGTTCAGCTCCAATTCCCTCTTTGATAACTTGGGTTCTGGGTCCTTGAAGACCTTGCCCTCAAAGTCCTATAACTGGGTCCTCTGGCTGTGGCTCACCCGTTTTTCTGGACTGCTATTTCCCTTTGCCAAATGGCCTGATGGGATACTGCCCATCCACTGCTAGCTCTTGCTGGAGCTACCTCCTGGATATTTTTACAGAGATGGCTCTCCACCGGGATTACAGTTGTATGGTTCATGCCATTAGGTCTGTCAAATCTGGGAGACCAGTTGCTCTGCTGAAACTATTCCTTTGCTCAAATTAAACTGGGGACTGACTCAATGTTCAGTTTCCTCCTGAACTTATGCTAAATTATGCTCTGTTAGTTCCAAACATGAGATTGAAATATGGAGTAAAACCAATATTTACCTCTTATTCTAAATCTAATACATTTTGTCCTTTTTTTGACCTGCTAATTAGCAAAAGGATCTTAGATTTAATGTTGCGAATGTAAATTTTTCTATAGTAAGGTAACGTTGTGTGACCAATGGGCTCCTGACTTTTAACTGTTTTGATGATGCTACTCCATTTTTAGTCTTCAGAGATTAAGATAATGTTGAACAAACTAAAGAATGTTAGTTTCCACTAGCTATATTAAACTATTTGGTCATCTGTTGCTTATACAAATTCTTGAATTTTATCCTAATGATGAAAACTGCATATGGAAGGTAGAAATCCTGAGATAATGTTTTAAACTGTATTTTTTTGGTGCCAAACTATTCAAGTATATTGTGGTACTTATGTTAATGATCAATTTTAAATTCTGCCAAAGTAGTTAAAATACATATAATTTTAACATATATTAAAATATAATTTTTTACCATTGAAAGCAACTTCACATTAAGTAATATTCTGAAATGATAGTTGACTTTACACGATAAACACCTTTAGTCATAAAATGCCTATAGTCACCAAATATACATCTACTTCCCAAGCCCGAGGTCAAAAGCTGAAGTTAAAATACCATATAGGTATGTAAAAAATTTCCTTTTTCCCTGGTAGTAGAAGTAGGAAGAAATTAATACTGAATAGCAATATTCATTTTTTAGCAATTCAGTCAATGACATTTTGACCCTTAGAGAAAGGAAATTTCTAAGGCTCAACTAGTGTTAGTGCAAATGAAGATGTACCTTCTAACAAAGTATCTTCTTTAGATATGAAACAGAAGCAGTAAGCTACAATGCTGTCAGCTAAAAGTTTTCTGACACACTTTGCCTAAATGGTGGGGATTCATACCATGGATGTCAGATATCATCTGTAGAGTTCTATAAAAATCCTTCAAAACCCTACAGGAACCCATAAATTTCCACAATTGGCACGGTAGGGATACAACACCTTTTAGCTGAAGGCACTGTACCTCTGGGAGGATCTTTTTATTAAGAGGAACTAGAATGAGTTGTAAGTGCCACATATGGGGACCGGAATAATGTAAAAAAGAACAGCATCCACGGAGCCACACTTGTAGCACTTGAAAAAAAAAAAAAGACGAGATGATAAAGAGCTGGCATAATCATACATTCTGTACAATCACTTTGGAAAGAGATCTCAAAGCTAACTAGCAAAGTTAATGAAAAGTTCAGAGATTAAATAAAAATGGAATTAAATCAGAATGAAAATTATGAGACCCAGAAATGTTAGGACCAAAAAAACTAAAGGTGACTGAAAAGTTGTGAATTAGAAAATCAGCAAAAACATACGTAAAGCAAGGCGGAAAAAAAGCTTTTATGTTTAGAGCTTCATAATGCCTCTTAATGATCCAAAATATCATTAAAAATAGTGTGGGCTTAACAGGCATGAAAACAATGAGAGGGAGCATTCTACTTGCTCAAGTTGTCAGTCACTTTCAACTGCTTTCCTCTGAAATACAGAGCCACTCCAATTTTAAATGCTTTTGTCCACAGAGAGATCTAAGGTCTGTAGGGATTTTATATAAAATAACACCAACTAAAGGGGTAGGGTCTGCAAATTCTACACGTGCCTACGAAGAGCAATTTAAATTTTAAGGTAGCCAAAGAGAATAGAAGGAAGAAAGGCAATAGTATATATTTGAATATCTTCATTATACTTCATAACAATTCACGATTGATATTAGATTTTCAATATTGTTTTACAAAATGGGAGTCTGGAGGTCCCTTTTAGCTGTCTTTGGTTGCAAAATATTCTTGCCAGGACAGGCTAAAGTTTAGCATTGGAATGATACAACAACTGAGGTTCTCGAGAAGCATGTTGTAAAGAGGATTGGGACATGCGAGGTATAGAAAGTTCTGGGGCACATAGAATATGTGTTCAACATCTCAATCAAAAAGATTAATGGGATCCCCATTGCAGTCCTGAAATAATACTACACTACTCCTTTTATATGATGCCTCAGCTTTTGATTTCCTTACTCTAGAGTTTTGGCTTCTAAGGACAAAACAAATTTATTTTCCAGTCTTATATGAACCATATTAACATTCTGGTTCTATATAGAAGATTATTAACTCTCAAACTTCAAATATTTGCTTTAATAAGAAGGAGAAAATATAATAATCACCTGCAACTAATATAGAATATTAGCAAGTAGAAATTTGAAATGACATAGGCGCTAAGAGGATTCAGGAATGACATGTAGGAAATGATCTGAAAACTCAACAGTAGGAGACTCTAATAATCAGAAAGGGGAATGACATGACAATGGAGGGCTTTGTGCCTAAAGCCCTCAATACAAAACCGGTTCAGGAAGAGCACTGATTTTGATCTCTAGAAACAAAATTTGAAAATATAAAAATAGGGATCTCATTTAACATTTTTCAAGAGAAGAAAGGCAAATCTGAGCCAACTTACTGAGAGCGAGGAGAAACAACTGATTAGTAAAAAAAAGAAACAACCAAGTTGAACTAAATATGGTAGGTATATCACTAAACTTCTCTTTTTGCTTCAGGTTTGCAAGGAGACAGGAAATGGATTGATTCTACCAGTATGAGTTCACCTTCCAGCTCTGCTCTAAATGTTTTCTTGTCTTTTCAGTCAAGTTTAACACATTGGAGAAGAGATCAAGTTCAAATTATTTCCACTTGAACACAGCATCAATCCTCTGTAAGTAGTCTTTTTAAGAGGCAAATACTGATATAAAATAGGAATCTAAATTAATTTTATCCATATTCTATAGAACTCTCAGAAGTCAATAAGCAGGGAATATTGGCATTGAGGTGCATAAGGGAAGAGTATCCTAAAATTGTAATGATACACAACTCAGATTCTTTTTTTTTTTTTCTTTTTAGAATGAGCTAGATAAAGGAAGAGGTGGGGAAGGGCAGATGGAGAGAGAGAACCTTAAGTGGCTCCACAGCCAGCACAGAGCCTGATCCTAGGCTCTATCTCTCACAACCCTGAGATCATGACCTGAGCCAAAATCAATACGTGGATTTTTTTTTTTAAGATTTTATCCATTTATTTGACAGAGAGAGAGAGAGATAGCGAGAGCAGGAACACAAGCAGGGGCAGAGGGAGAGGGAGAAGCAGGCTTCCCGTAGAGCAGGGAGCCCGATGTGGGGCTCGATCCCAGGACCCTGGGATCATGACCTGAGCCGAAGGCAGATGCTTGATGACTGGGCCACCCAGGCACCCCCCCAAGAGGTGGATTCTTAACTGACTGAGCCACTGATGCCCCACAGCTCAGACTCTTAAGGGAAGTTTTCTTTACATTGTTCAGACCATGATGGCTCTAGAACTCTTTTGACAGCAGTAGAAAATAAAGATTTTAAGAATCTATTTGATTGAAAAGACTCAAAACAAATGTAAAAAGCTTAGTATATAGAATCTACATTGTTCCACCTGGCTTTAACCTTTCCTAATTTTTGCTAAAATCCCCTTAAACATTCAATTTGATTAATAATGCATTAATTTCAGTAAATTTTTTTCTTTTTAATTCACCTTCAACAAGATAAATAAAATTTAACAAGGTCTGGGAAGATAATCACGAATGAGGTGAAGGGGCTTGCTACTTACTATTCAGATAAATTTGAACAGTTATAAAATACAAATAAACAAATAATTAAAATTAAAAAATAAAACTTCACAAGTGTACTCTACCAATATTTAGAAAGATCAATTAGCTCCCACATAAAGATGAACATTATATTTAGTTATCTCTTCTTCCTAAAAATCCCTTGTTCTCCCTTCTTCCTCAGGGTTCTAAGAGAATCCTGGATTTTCCTCTTGTAGGGATTACTTCATGGAGTCACACCATTTCAAATAAATTCATCTCCCACAGTCATTATCTCACATCATATGGTTACTGACTACTTACTTTGTATGGTACTATAATACGTCTAAAACAGAGTTTCTGTCCTTTAGCTGGGGACGTCTACAAAGTGAGCATGCAGTAGGTATGAGTGCGCATGTGCTCAGACACAGGCTGTGTTAGTTGCAGACAATGAACAGGGAGTAAGCTCTCCGGAGTGTGGAACAAAGTGTGGGTCCTGAAAGCACAGTTTCTGGGGAGAGCTTCCTGGGAAAATAGGACCAAGCTCTTAAGGAAAAGTAGGATTTAGGTGAGAGAAAGAGGATGAAAAGATGGAAAAGGAAAAGGCAGAAAGGCAAGCAGTGAAGGCAAAATGAATGCACTAGTTTGGCAAAAGCCTTCATTCAGGGCATTCTAACAGTAAAACTTGGAATGAAGAGAAAGTGTTAAATACGGAGCATCAAATTGCAGAATGTGGATGATAATCTGGCATTTCCTGTTCTCCAAAAATAATTTGTAAGAAGCATTAACCCATAGCTATTCCACTCTTCTAAAGCTTCAAAACATCTCTACCAATCCCAGGAAGACATCTATATTCTACGATGTTACCATCTGGATTTGGATTTTACCATTTTGGAATTGAGTAAAGACTAAACAAACAAAGTTCCATTTCCTGAATCTAAGGACACTTAATGTTCTTGGATTCAACAAGTAAAATTGTGAACATATCATCTTCCGTCTTGAGCCTGTCCTCTTGTGACTTCTATTTCTCTTTGTGAGCTTCCAAAGTTGCTATGATTTTGCCTAATTTTCCTCTTTGTACCCAGCATTCAGTGGGTTGTCTTGTCTGGTCTTTTTTTCCATAAAGCTTCTTGAATTGACTCCTTGCTCTCCATGCCCAGTCTTGTACTTAGGTCAGGTACTACCTACCACAAGAATCAATCTTCTGCTCTCAGTCTCTATCTCTCTTCTGCTCTGTAGTCTCTCCCAACTCCTGAATATCATACCATTTGTGAGTTTCATTCAGCCCACTTCCAGATTACTCTTCCTAAAGCACAGCTCTGACAGTGTGAAACTCAAGCTCATAACATCACCAGGCTTCATACCGACAGAGACAAACACTGCAGCTTGATATTTAAGACACTCACCAGTCTATTTCCACCACTTCATATATTCTTTTTTTTTTTTTAAAGATTTTATTTTATTTATTTGAGACAGAGAGAATGAAAGGGAGGAGGGTCAGAGGGAGAAGCAGACTCCCCGCCGAGCAGGGAGCCCAATGCGGGACTCGATCCCGGGACTCCAGGATCATGACCTGAGCTGAAGGCAGTCGCCTAACCAACTGAGCCACCCAGGCGCCCCTCACTTCATATATTCTAAAGTCTATTTTTTTATATTCTAAGTTCCTATCAAACCTAATACTCAGTGTTTTCTAGGTATATATCATGAGCTCCTGTTCTGGGTTGGTATTATTCATTGTTATAATTGTTAATTATCTGTAACCTCGGATAACATCTTTTTTGTTTTCCTCAAAAATCTCTTATTCTGCTGACTCTCAGTAACCTGCTCCCGACCATAAATTTCTGTCTTGTATTGTTTCCTTCTGTGGATTGGCTTACTTCATGAATTATAAGGGGGTGAGAGGAAAAGCAAAGGGATGGCCAAGGAAACTAACTACACATTTATGGAATGCCTTAAGAAAGGCATTAAGATGTGAAATATCTTAGTATTGTTTTTAGTTTCATTTAGAGTAACAATGAGGTATGACAAGATGTAATATAACTGTGTACACAGCACTGTGAGGGACACGGGGAGGAATTATTATCTTCCAGGCACTCATTTCATCTGAAATAATCTTATGAGGTAGGGGCGCCTGGGTGGCTCAGTCATTAAATGCCTGCCTTTGGCTCAGGTCATGATCCCGGGGTCCTGGGATCGAGCCCCGCATCGGGCTCCCTGCTCGGCGGGAAGCCTGCTTCTCCCTCTCCCACTCCCCCTGCTGTGTTCCCTCTCTCGTTGTCTCTCTCTCTGTCAAATAAATGAGTAGAATCTTAAATCTTTTTTTTTTTTTTTAAGAAAGGATCTTATGAGGTAGATATTATTATTACTTACCTCATTTTCAATTGAGAAAACTGAGGAAAGAAATGAATCCTACTCAGCTACTAAGTGCTAACTCTGGGATTGGAACCCCTACCAATTGTCACTAGAGCCCACATACCGGAAGCAGTAGGGCTTTCTGCCTCTCCTTCACTCTTCCGTGAGTGTAACTACTCTCCTCCAAAACAACAAGGACCATGGCTTCATTTCAGGGCACATACGCATGCAGTTTAAATGTTCTCTAACAATTATTTCACTTCTGTTTAATTTTCCAAGTACTCTGAAGTACATTTAATTATATGCAGCCCAATTTTGATTGAGAGAATCAGATAATATTTTTCCTTTGCCTCATAATGTACATAAAATGCTTAACATTCTTTAAGTACGAGCATATTAACACTCTATAAAGATGAAGACACAGAATACTGAAATGACATTCCATCAGTAATATTTGATGTCTAATATACAAAAAGTTAATGACAGCAGAAACAGATTCAAAGAATGAATGACAATTCAATATTTTGCAAGATAATTAAAATTTTGATTATAATTTGTATAACTTAGGAAAAGACCCGATTTGGTCTTCCTCTAATTTTTTCCCCTTGGCTTATTGGAAATCTACTTCCAATAAGCCAAGGGAAGCTTCCCTTATATCTCTCTATGGAAAATACACATAAATATTTTTCACATGCACTAATTCATAAGCGCAGAAAACGTACGACAGGTTGACCACGAACATTTTAGTTTTATAAACCCATCAGGCATTAATCTATAATTTTTATATATTATTTTACACATCCTATCTTTTCACTGATGTATTTCACACTTAACTGAACTAAATTAATAATAAAATGAAGAATCTAAAATAACAATTGCCAAATGAGAAAGTATAACTAACCTGGCAATGCCATCATTTAGCCCCATTATTATCTCAGGTTGTAAAATATAATGTTTAACAAATGATTTGACTGAATCATTAATTTTTTATTTTAATATTCTTATCACTGGACACTTAACACTTAAGAAAACACTTCGCTCCATACCCTCTCTGTACGGTAAACAATCATCACTATCCACCACATACTAACACAGGGAGTTACACCCGCAGCTCAAACACTTTCTTTATGAATGGCCTCCATTTTTCTGAAATAGGTCTTTTTTAAAAGGGGGAAAACAGGATCTGACTCTTGTTTGCTCTTTAAAGTTTTATTATTTTAGCATTTTACACAGAGAGCGAGCACCAGCACACTCAGGAGAACTGCTGAAAGTAAAAGGCCTCAAGCTACCCACTGCCTGGCTGATAGGATAAAGCAGAGGTATAAAAACTTTTGTCTGATTGCTCACTTTCCTTGTTTTAGAGTATTGCTACTCTCAAGAGCATATATTCATGTTCTTTCTACTTCCAGTTTTATTACTTCTTTTGTATTATTTAATCCATCTAAAGACACTTCCAAAAGACAAATTTTTCCATTTTGAAAAAGTAATGGTTTGGAACCTGATAAAACACATTAATGTTCACGGTGTGTTTTTTTGCAAAGGTGATAGAGTAAAAGTGCCATAAAGCAATTAGGTGCATGATCTTAAAGACATTAATATGTCGAATAGAATAAGATGTTTAAAAAGTCAACAAAAATAATATCCTAGGAAAGGTCAGATGGAAATAGGCACATATAAAGACCACATTTCTCATTCAGGTCTTTGACTAGATCTTTAATGCAAAGATGGGGAAGAAAATATAAAAATGAGAGAAGGTACTATTCTTACCTCAATAACTTGAAATTAGAAGTATATGATGTTTAACTCCAGGAAGTATGGACATAAAGTGTCGACTCATCCTAACAACTGGATGGCTGGTATATATGCTTCATTATTCAGATTATAATTTTTTTCCCCTGCATTCTAAGTTGCACCAGGGTCAATACTTTTTAGTAAACAAGAAACTGATATGCTTGGCCTATTGAACAAGGCCAGGCATTTTTTAAAGTGTCATACACATTTCTGAAATCCACAATACATCAATTTTTAATACATCTACTCTCTCAGCTCCATTAAAAAGATGGTAGGGGAAAGATTTTAGAGTAATTAATGATATAGTTAGCTGCTAAATATTAATAGGAATCGTAGTCTTGCATAAAATATAACATATAAACCTTGCCAATACAGACGCACCAGTAATTAAAGTTGAATATGTAATTACACTGATTTATAAGACAGGCAAAAAGTTACACTTTACTAGCTTCTATGTAAACTGTGGGTAACAGTTAAACTTTGCATTTTACGGTTTATAAAAACGGGCAATATCTTGACTACAGTTCATAAATGGTTTAGAGACCTGTAATAGTAGTAAAAATTACAACTTATTCCATCATGAATATTTTTATTGCACCATACAAACCAAACTGTGATAATGACCCCTAAGATGTAGACTCATCTTAGACACTGCTCTACCCCCAAGAGAATGTTAGTAGTACTAAGAATTTGTAGAAGCCTGCTGGTACAGTAATTATGGGACACTGGAGAGAATCTACAAGATGCATTAAAACTGACTTTGATACACTTTCTCGTATCACGAACACGGGGCAATTTAACTCCACTTAAAATTGTATTTTGGACTTATATACCACTAGAAATTTCAGAAGAATACCAAATGTTAGAAGCATATGCGTACGGGCCCTTCCCGTCGCTGGGCCTGCTAACCCACTTACATGTGCGGCTGCGGCGAGCAGCCCGGACTACTGTTCCCGTTGCTGTCGATGTGGTCCAGGGAGCCATTGAGGTCTTCGTGGACAGCCTGCAGCAGGCCACTGGACGCGTTATTGATCAGTCCCGGGTTACTAAGCAAAGGTAAACTGCTCTCTGCCAAGGCAGCCTAGTGAAATGAAGAAGGTGTAAAACAACTTCGGAAATGCCCTTTAAAATATTTCTTTAGAGACAGATCTTCTTTTGAGTGGGTTCGGATCACAGTGTGGATGTTTTAGAAGCATTTAAAGAAAATGTACGGGGCGGATGAAGTTTCCAAACGGGCAGCTTGCGGCAGAGACATCAAGAAAATTAAGTGTGATGCAAAAGCGTAAACACAAGCTCACCCGCAAACTTTTTCACTCGTGTTTCAGCCTTTCACATAAGGAACTGCTGTATTCTCCCACGGAGTGAAAAACCCCAACACAGAAGCAGTCGCTCTGCTTTTTAAAAATGACCAGGACTTAGCTCAAAATAAAGAAGTCCTGACATTTGCCTCCTCTGCATAAAAATTATATATTATAATTAAACTTTAAAGTTTTTGCCACAAGCACCATGTTCCCCAACACTATGATGTGAAATCATTTATGACAGCCTGGATAAATATTAATGCATAGCCACATGCATTTGCAAAAGCTTCTATCAATCTAGCATTTGCAGGAAAACCGAGTGTTCCAGATTTTGCCACAGGGTGTCCTTCTTGCTTCTTCACATCAAAAGTCGCTTGAATTAGAACCAGTGCTTTCTACAGTACTAGGTACTACAACTTACTTGGATGATAAACCAACTCTTAAGAACAATCACAAATCCACCTAAATACAAAGCATGCAAAACAAAACAACAACACAA
>NC_058414.1:71166951-71174451 GCF_002201575.2 Neomonachus schauinslandi | reverse complement strand
CTCACAGATGTTGTATTGCTATGGTCTTCCCTCGGAGATCAAAGGACCTCACTGAATTGAGGTGATAATATGAGCTATCCTGAGAACACATCTCTCAATGTCTCTAATGGGGAGAGCTTTCTTTCCTGAACAACCATTCAGAACAATTCATCATGATGTGCTTAGGGAATCGCCCCTATCCACATTTACCAGGAATAAAACAATTATCACTCCATAAATCATGACTTGAGTTTCCATGTGCTCTGGAATGGCTCATGTACAGTTGCTTCAACTATAGTTTTCCTCTCCCAAAGTAAAAGAGCTCTACTGAGCATTCATATCCTACCTGATGACATGGGAATGTTGTATTTGTCTGAATGTCGCCTTCGTATGGCTCCCACATTGGGCACACTGGCTGGGGTGATTACTGAGGGTCCCTGGGTAATCGGGGTGACTGGGGCCGTTGGTGTGGTAGGGGTTTGAGGTAAGCTCTGTGGGGATGTCTCCAACATGTTCTTCGACATGGTGACACTAGACACCAGATTTAGCTGCAAAGGCCCAAGAGAAGGGCAGGAAAAAGGTAGAGACAAGAGAAAAAGACTTAAAAAGGTTTGACAAATGAGAGTGGATTCACTTCTACAGCTGTGTTGCCACTAATAAGCTGCAAAAGGAAGCAGCCAATCTCAACTAATTACAGGATGAAATTGTATCATAAGAACTCTAATTAGAGGATGCTGTTAGAGGTTATCTAATAATCTCCTGCAATGTTACTTAGGACTAACTCCTTCTTGTCCTACCAGACTTCGGCGAAAGTGTATTTCTTTAAATAAAAGCTAGTTGCTGATTATTGACTGCCCCTGTTGTGAAACAGGTCTAGCCCCCAGTGAGGCAACAACAACAGCAATAACGAAGGATGCAATGTTTCAAACCAATAGGACTTAAAGTAAGTTGCTATTCTGTTGCTGCCAGAATTTTTTTTTTTTTTCCATAGTCCCAAATCTCAGCTGAGAGGCTCCAGCCAGCTGGAAAATTTTACACTGACCTTTAGTCTCCTTGCTAATTTGGTGGAATGGTAATGACATTACTACATATTCAAACAAAATTGTCTTAATTGCAAATTAGCCGGAGGAGGCTGAAAATTTTCAAATTAAATCTGATTGGAGATGGAGAGAGGGAAATGGAATTTCCTCACTAACAATCATTTGTGGCATGTGTTAACAAATATAATGAAATGTCAAGTTTGCCAATTCCTCTGGAAGTATCATTTTCAATTTATGATTACAGTGTCACTTAATGCTGATGTACCCTGGAAAGTGGGTGTCAGGGTAGAAAAAAGGAAAAAGGTGAGAATGTATGCAAGCTGTTTAACAGTGTGCCCTTCATTACTCCCCTTAGAAAGGCCCTGTTCTTCTTTATCAAAAAACTCATATCACCTCTGTCATATTTACCACACATCTTTTGTCATAAATAGCATCCAATTAGCAAAATTTTTATGCAGGGCAGCACATAAAAAGATTTCTGCCATATATTTAAGCGCTATTCCTAAGAGGTAATCTATGGTCCTTTTCATTTTATACAGGAATCTAGACAACCAAGCAAGAAAACTAGTTTTAATTGTTCTGCTTCTCTATGAAGTAACTGCTGAGTGGCTAAACAGAGAATATTCAGCTTTTGTATATAATTTAGTAACACCTGCCTTTTCAAATCCCAAATACACTTCTTAAGATAAACCTTTTTTTAATGGGGAGAAAATGATGTGTACAGCATTGATTGATCTTTCTTTGTGGATTTGTTTTACACATTTAGTCAGTAGAGAGATTTGTTAGGGAAACAAAAATTAACATATGCCAGCTAATTGTTCTTCTTTGTTGGGGAGCGGCCAGAAGCGGCACATTAGCAGGCTAATAGTAAGGACTGGCGCCCCGAAGGCATCCCCAAGTGCATCTGTTCCCAATAAACCACAGACTGTTATTCTGTTCCTCCTCGAAGCCAGCAGACTGGGTTGGGAATTCTTTGTTACGTACATAAATAAAAGCTGAGATAATGCTACTAAACGCTGCATTTAATACATTTACAAAGCCACTGGTGTAAGCTTCCCTGGGACTGTACGAAAGTACCTCTGCACAGTTTGAGCAATGCAGGAAGATGCACATGCATCTGCCTGTACGATGTTGCAAATGATATTTAAAAAAAAAAATCAACACCAGGGTGTATAATTAGTAACGTTATATTAAGACCATATCATCAGCATTGCGGATCTGTGTGTTAAAAGTATGAAAAGGAAAAAGAAAAAAAAAATACCCACTTCCCCCTACTTTAAAAAAAAAAAACAAATACACACAAAAAAACTCAGCCGAATGGTTACATATTCACTTCTCAAAACTGTAAACCAGGAAAAAAAATGGCACATTCAGAAGCCAGAAAAATACCAACATTGCAAATCAATGGAAGATCTATCTTGATGAAAACTTGACAAGACTCCGTACGTTTTGTGAACATGCTAAAAGTTATCAGAACAGGAGAAATACATCTTTTTCTACGCCAACTACTCATGTTTACAATGTTACGGCAACTTATTCTGCCATCCCGCAATAATAAGCATACCATGTTTGTAGGCGTGCGATCACAAACTGATAAAATAGAATTTATTATTAACTAAAGGGAAGCATGTAAAAGCCAGGATGAGCACTTAGCCACCTCAGCTCATCTGAATATAGTCAAGGTTGGGTGAAACTCATTATTCAGGACTCGCAGCCTTGATAACTTTGATTTTCATCCATCCATAGCATGGCCAAAAGGTACCATTTAATGAAGTACCATTCAGAGAGTAAATGGGGTCATATAATAGACAGTGCGGTTGCACCTTGTGTTCATGTACTGATAGCTGTTAAGGGTGCAGTGATGAACCAACAGAGCTCATTTCTCCTTGGTAATAAATTCATGCTATTAATATTTATCAAATGTGTGGGCCGTCTCAACTGAGCCACTGCACATGAGACCATAAATCTCTACTATCATATCAATTTTGAAGCTTCTTTTGTACAGTGTATAAATTTTAGGGTTTTTTTGAGGGGTGTGAGTATTGACCACTCTTCTTTCGAACCAATATGAGGCCAGTAGTGCAGTTACCCACTTCAGATACCGCGAGTTCCAAAGGGAACTTTAAACTGTGGTTTCATTTTAAATCGCTCATCTAAGATTCTGTATTAATTGCCCACCATCAAACGCAATTAGCAATTCTTTCATGTGTGGTTTATGTAATGTAATACTTCAATTACATTATTCATTCAGGTTCTGTTTTGGATTATAGGCTGAAAATTCTTTATTAGTGTAGATGTAACCATGCTGCTGGAGTTTTAAAAAATTTACTGATTGAATAATTAATTGGAAAAGAACAAGCTGCAGATTCCTGATGGATTTATGAGACAATTATTCTGTCTTGTGATTACCTACATTATACTATGGAAGCAATGAGGGAAAAAAAGTCTTATTGAAAAGAAAGTCATAAATACAGGATCAAAAAGATTCTCAAAAGTTTATTTTTTTAATTAAAAATTCAGAAATTCCAGAGTTAAAAAAAAGTGTATCGGGTTCAAAAAGATACGTTTCTCTTTTCTTCCCGTTAAAGATGTTTACGATACCCTAAATGAAATACAGTACAAAGGAAAAACTCTAATATCTTAGCAGAAATACCTTAGCAGAGTTTAAATGAAGATAGTCGTTACACAAGAAAAGTAAATTTGGAATAATATTAATCGACGAGTGATTTCAGAGACACTAGGAGAAATGGCATACAATATCCTCTGTCTTTTATCTCCTCCCCTACTACAAAACCAAATGATCTTTTTTTTTTTTTAACCTAAGGACATGGAGAGAGGCAAAGCTGGTAATCGCCATCATCAGGCTATACAGGGGCCTTATTAAAAAGTACCCCCACAAACTTTCATTAAACTAGAGTTATCCAGTTGATTACTCTAAGTTGCTGGGCAAACATGAGCTGAGTGAGAGAAAGTATATTCTTTTCAGTAGTCTGTGTATCTGACTACATTATCGGGTTGCGCTTAACTCTCCTATATATTTCGGGGAAACGGCAGTTTTTATTTTCTGTAATTACCCATTTTCCTTTGTCCTAAGCCCTCCAAATTAACGCTGTGTATACTGTATGGTAAAACGAAATATGTGAAGTATATCTTAACCGAAATCACAACCAAAGAAATGGGATAGAATTGGCTCGAAAAACACTATGACATTTTCCAGAAAGTATTTGATAAAAAACATCGCTTTGTATCTTAACGATTTATCTAAGTCCTCCTCAGCATACCACATACCTTTCTATTGGTGATTTGTACTGCTTTTCAGTTTGCTCAAAGTGGGTTTCCTTTTAATATCTGTAAACCTATCACAGAAAGATATTCTGTCCGGCTTCAGCCTCAAGGCAGTGATTTGTGCGCTGATAGGTGTACTTTGTTTAGTGTCACCCACGGTGTAGATTGGATAGATTTTGTAAAAGATAGCATTACTTTAAAAGAAACATACAATTTGACAAGCGATTGCATTTTACTTTCATTTTATTGCCACATTTTTCATCACACTCATTGTTTTCTAACTGTCGCTAAATTGTTCATTTTCTTAGTCTGTTACCTCGGTAGAGCTATTTACTGTTTATAAAGCAATATGCACTTACAGGTTTGGGAGATGGTTTGGGCTCTGAGGGTCGCATGTGCAAGTGGGTCATCATTGCTTGAAGACGTTCGCGTTCTTTAGAAAGCTGTTAAGAAAGAGTGAGATCAGAAGCGTTTTAGAAATGACTGATACGGCTATTTTATGGCAGTGATACATCTTATCATTGAGCTTGTCTCAGAGTAATGATTCCCGCATATAAAAGTCTGTGTCAGTAGGAACTTATCTGGGAGGAAATGCAACTTTGGCTATGGGGGGGCGGGGGGCGCGGAAAACTTTTATAGCTTTCCTTATGTTAAAAGGTCAGAGAAAACAAATAACACTTCATCTTTTTGTCAATAAGAGAATTGAGGTCACACTTGCCTCGACAGTAACAAGTTACTGAAACCATAAATTAGAAGGCCCACGGTGTCTTTTAAAGTCCTGTGGACACTGTTAGCAATGGACTAGTGCCAACAGCTGTGAAGGGGTGAAGGGTTCTCAAAGCGAAGTGCCTGCCAGGATTGTCTACACACTTCATGCATTCCCACTGAGGTCCAGTTAGTGCCCCCTGCAATCTGCCATCATCAATCTAATTCAATAGAGTGACAGAGACCAGGCAGTGTGAAACGCTGAACTCTGCCACGGGAGTCGGAATCTACACTTGCACTGGGTCTCATTACAACTGACGGACCTTACTTCTCCATCAGTCAGACACAGCAGAGGGAGGAAAAAGAAAAAAAAAGAAAAAGAAAAAGAAAGGAGGCATAATTGGTCACACTGCAAACTGGATCATCAGCTAAACTCTTGTGTTTTAGTCTACCTTTTATAAATGGTAAACAGGTTTACAAAAAGCTTTTCAAACTACAGCAGTCATGATGTTTTTTACGTGTTCTTGATTATTTACAGGTCAAAATAAAATGTTTTTAGTAGCTCTCTGGAAAACAGCCATGATGTGATGAGTTTAAAACAATTTAAGACGTAGTAATGCGTTTAGAAAAAGAAACTGTATGTTTAATAAAATGAAATGAAGTATTGGTTTGATTGAGAAAAAAAAAATCTTTAAGAGGAAGTATTAGCCAAAGCTTTAAAGGGTTGGTAAAAACATAACAGGAATGATAGAGTGACACAATTACTTTCTGATCAGTTTTATGAACTCTATTTATTTTTGACCAAATTCTGTTTCAATATTAACAGCAGTGTTTTTAAACTTAAATTAGCAGCATCGGAAACAACACATACATATTACCGTCCATAGTATTATAGGTGACCGGCCATTATTCTAGTAAAGGTAAGTCTTAAGAATCTCTGCAAGTTCTTTAATTAAAAAAACACCAGAGGTTGAAAAGAAAAAAAAAGGGGGGGGGTTCAGGGTGGTATCTTACAGGCATGATATAGTAAAGACTTTTTTTTGCTACATTATAAAATCTCATGGAACAAATCAAGATCGGCTCATGTGAAAACTGTCTCAGTGATAAAATCGTATCCAACTGTGGAGTTTAGTCTAACTTCTATTAGGGAAAAAAACTTAGAGTTGGCTCTTTTGGGATACCCAAATCTATATGACGTGGTCTAAAGGTTAGAGAGGTCTAAGTGATAAGGATGTTAAACTATAGCAGCCCCCCCTGCATCATCAGTCGCTGCCATCGTTACAAACAAATGAAAACCCCACGTATTTCTACTAGTCATTGTGTTAAAAGACTCGGGATCTACCCGTTACTCAATTTAACGCACCAGAAATCTGAGAAAGGGGTCCATGAAGAGAGCACCCAACAAACCTGTATTTCTAGTTGTTGGACCACCTGCATTTGCACTCGACACTGGGCCGTGCTCCGGTCATCCAGCGCGTGTTCGTTGTTAAGGTGCCTAATGAAACACAAAACACAAACACAAAGTCAAGCTACGTCTATGTTCGTGGTATACACTCCCCTTAAAAAGCACAATGCTGAAGCCGTATTTTCCTCCACGGTGGGAAAAAGGAACACCCTGAAACTATACAAAGTAAAGTTAAATGTGCTTATGTGTTTAGTGAAAATTATGTATGTCATATGCAGAGACCCCTCAAATGGCAGAAAAATGGCATCGTCTCTAAGCTTATCAGTTATTACAAAAAAATATTTCCCCAAACCATTTACAGAATAATAGTAGAAATCACTAGATGTATTTCATATACTCGTGTCATTTTTTTTTAAAAAGGGCACCTTTTAAATATATGAACCAAAAGTAATTCTGAAGAGAACAAAGGCAATTCTCTATTCCATTTCCGTTAAAACAGCCTGTGGTTCCTATGATGTTATTTAGTGAGCGATGTCTTATTTCACCAGGATGTGGTGTGAATTATGTAAAGATGGCAAATTATCATCCCTTGGAAACATCAATACTTATGAAGAATGATCACTTGCTGTTACTAATAAATAAAGTACATTGAAGATTCTGGTAATCAGAAGCGTAAGATTGACATTTCATGTCTAGTGTCCTATTTGGGAGACATCTATCCTAATTTCACACAAAAGTGGTGAAAGATAAGACATTCTCATCATCTTACTCTAATCTTAACTATGTACTCGTCTGTTGTTGTTATTATTATTATAGCATAATATTAAAAAAGATCTCTTTAATGAGTGGTATGTTAATACACCAAAAGTAATTCAGTAGGGCAGCATCTCCAATGAACACGAAAATATTCAATAATATATTCTTTGTTATTTGTGTTATATAATTTATTTGCTGCCTCCTAAAGTTAAAAAAAAATCTTCACGCAATTTAGTATCCTTTGGTGGGTCTATTTCACCAATGAACAAAGTAAGGCAGCAATTTAAGAGATGTTCTCATCTATGCATATAGGTGAAATACGGAGCAAAT
>NC_058414.1:71141951-71161951 GCF_002201575.2 Neomonachus schauinslandi | reverse complement strand
ATGATAAGGAATAACATAACATTTTGATAAGGATGAGCATATTCAAATGAAGAAATACGAAATTAGCTGTTAAAAATTAATGTCCCTATATTTTGTCTTTGTTTTAACAAATGCTGTTTTCTTAGAGAGGAAAACGTGAGCAACGTTACCTAACATTTGAAATGCCCTCTTTGCCTAGAACAGTTGAATCAGTTTTCATACCCAACAAAATGGTAGCTCACTACTGTTCTGGTATAACAGGAGTGCAAATTTTTATTTAAGGCCGTTTACAAATGCCAAAGTAATATAGGAAGCAGGTTTTCTTTTCATTGGTCAGAAATGGAAAAAAGTTGAAAAAAATCCTTGTGGAAGTCTTACTGTAATTCCGTTATAAAGTTATTATGGTGCCAAGTACTTGCGCCTTGTTGTTAAGGTGCTTTTACTCTATACCCCATAGTCTACCATTTGTAAACACATCTTTTTGATGTTTCTGCCAACATCCTGGCAACAAAGCAGTGCAATTTCAAATGAGCTAATTAACTTAATTGTTGATGAAGCATGAAACAGTTCATTCACCCTGTTAGCTGCTCCATGACAACATAAGAGTCTCAGCCTGTGAAGTTACTCATCTCCATAAACCTATCTGTAGCTCTCTGTTTAGATCTCTTGTATAGCAGAATTGTGCATGGAAAATGCTTCATAAAAGATGGATATTCTCATTTGCAAAGGAACCTCTTAAAATTAAAAAAAATATTTATCACTGTATGAAGAAATTAAGGGTACACCAAATTTTGATTTTAAGCTAGAGAAGCCATGTAATTTACCATACAAATACACAGCCATGCACATTGCCCTCTGATTCTGAGGGCAACAAGTAACAATGTAGATGAAATAGATGTATTTCTTAAAATTTTAGCCTCTTTTAACTTTCATGTCATCGCTCTTATTGTTAAATATATGTATGTTAAATATCATTATTTAAAGTAAGGAATAGCAAGCTTGTGATTAAAAAAAATAAACCCATAAAATATGTCTGTTTGAAATTATATATATTCTACGATTCCTCAAGTAATTTTACTTAAATTTTTTATTAAAAACTTGGAAATTTAAGTGAAGCCTGCACATGTCTCCTAATAATTAATGACACTATTACTGTGGGCTACTATTTTCCATTCATGCAAAAACCTCTATTGAATGATTTGTAAAATATTTTGATGAAGAGGTAAAGACGAGGTCACCTTCTCTTCCGAAGTCAGACCGAAGCCTGACTTCGGTCATGCATTTGTTGTAACACACAGAAAGCGCAGTGTGCCTGATGACGGACTTTGACTTCCTCCTTTCAGCTTTGTCTTGTTTATTTACAACAATGCGCCTAACACTCCCACATAATCCACCCCCTTCCCTGAAAAAGGTAAGAAACCTACTTTAAAAACTGTCCAAAATCTTCACAAATGCTTTCACAGCCTGGCCATTTGCAAACTCCATGGCCGTACAGAGTGTGAGAAGCCCCAGTCTCCTCGTGCGACGAGCTGTAGCAAAAGAACACGGCGTCAGATTCATCTCAAAAAGCCATAATCGTTGCAGGCTGCTAGCACCTGTCAGGTTACGATCAGTGACAAACAGGTCAAAACAGGTCAATTCAGCTCAGAGCAGTCAGAAAAATTTAATCGTTCTATTGAATAGTTCAACTGCCAAGGCTAGATGATGTTCCAATTAGAGGAGAAATAGAGCCAAAGATGACTGTTAATAAAGGATGAAAAACTAAGAGGACTGTATAATATCATATGCTAATCTTGCCATATGACCTTAATGTAACATTTACCTCTAAATAAAAAATATATATTCATATGTGGTCAAGTGAAATAAACCTGTGTTTTTAAGAAGGTAATAGGACAGCCACCATAAGATTTTTGAAATGCACTTTTTTAAAGACGATATGGACCTTTAGGATCATTTAAATTGCTTAATATTTATGTGTGGACCATATATTATATTTCCACTAGTTACAGCTGATTAAAAAAATTCTACTTTGGAACAGTATTTATTAGCTATATCCTTCCATAATCACCAAAGACTTTTGATAAGTGAGTATTATGTCAGATAGAGAGATCCTAGAAAAATCAACCAACTTCTGCAATATATAATCATCAAATTAATCTCAATTAAAACAACAGCATGGAAGCATTCAGAAGCATACCATTTTATAATAATGAAAACTAACAAGAAAAATTTTTCATGATACTCAAATGAAGACCAGAAACACCACCAAATTCCAGCATCCTATTTTAAACTGTACTGTAATCAAATATACGTTTCTCTAAAAAAAAATTTGTTTAGGAGAAAGAATTTGTTGCCGCTAGGCAGGTACTCATATTACACAACAGAATACTATCAATCCACTCCACTCAAATATGTAGTCTTTACAGCTAAATGCCACAGGAGCCTAAGTCACTCTGTTAAGAAATCCTGAACTTATATTTCATCCCTTAAAAGGTTTTTTTCATGTTGAGCAATGTTTTAGCTTTATATTTTATGTAAATTGCTTTAAAGGAACCTGATTAGATGGCTTTATGCTTAAATGAATGGAAGTAAATGGACAAAAGTACATGGGTGCTCCTTTTGCAAGGGCAGTTTTTATACAACTAAAGTAAAACAGTAAGTTGAAAATCATCTAACATAATTCAATGTTGGTAACTGAAAGCAAGTAATTTTTCTTTATGAATTTTGAGTCAAATTTATTCAGTTACCACCGTAAGTTTATGTTTATATATTTATAAATTCCATCATGCTACACTAACAAAAAAGGCAAACCAGATATTCCATCTTCTGGTTTATTACATCTGTGTTTATATCCTTACGTATATTGATTCTCCGATATCTATGGACGTGTTCTTAAACACATATTAAGCACATGTTTTAAAGCATATGCTAAGGGGGGATGTGGATGCAGCTTTAATTATTCAAAAGGGGTTCTTAAGTTTAAAAATGGTAAAATATTCTCATTTCAGCAATCTGGTTCATCACAACATATTAGCCATAAAAATAATGTTGACACAATAATTCCACATGTACTTATTAAAAAATAACTTTCTTCAGGCAAATTCCCCACCAAATCCATCAAACTGCAAGCATTTGAACTGTTTTCTGTAATGAAAATAATATATAAGATAAATAATCTAAAGGTTTCTATTTAATTTGTCCTATACACTGTCCCTGTTAAGTACAAATCATAATCTTCAGTTTTATGAATGGTGGAAGTAAAAGTTGGTGACAGATAAATATAGAATAAATCTCATGAGATTTACCTGTCCCGCCTTGCACTTAGGACTGAAGACTGTCCATTCACTATGGAATGATGGGTTATTGGTGGTGATGCTTTGGAAGTGGTGGAGGAGGTAGTCGAGGAGGAATTGTTAGTAGTGAGGTCTAGCCCTCCATGTTTAATGCCATTGTCTTCCATACTGTGAACTCCAGTCACTTCTTTCCATAACTGCTGAATCTCAGCAGGACTTAAGCCAGCTATAAAACGAAAGAAAGCCCCATTAATAAAACAAGGTAAAGTTCATTTAACAAGCTTAGTGTTATTACTGGATTAATGCCAACAACAAAAGTGATGTTACCAGCATAATTAATATACAATAATAAATCACTTTACACCATCAGCACCATAGCCTTTCCCGTGAATAATCAGTTATTTGCTCAAGACTACCAATTTGGGAATGGTAGGGAATGATCCTATTGGAAATAATATCAAGGATTAATGGAAAAACCCAGCAAGTTCTATTTGAAAATTAAACTTTTTCAACTTTTAACAGCAGCTTTTACTTATTGCTAGTATTAAGTTTTTATCAGTGAGGAACTGAAAGAGAAATAGAATTGGAAATGAGATATATCAAAAGAAATGAAAAGAAAAAGAGGGGGGAGGAGGATAAACAAAAATGTCAGGAAAAAGACGTCAGGGAAAAACAGTAAACATTCAACTTAGAAGGAAAATACATTTGACAATTAACTTTGACAAAGTTTTAGTTTGCTCTTTCTCAGACAGGCAAACAAAATAATTGAGTTTCACTTGGAGGTGCTAAATAAGCCAATATGATTACCTACATGGACCAAGTAAGCAGATAATACAGAAACCTCATTTTATGACCGATAGAATAAATGAACTACTCATTTTAAACAACACCCTGGTTCAGATCATGCAAATTTATCAGATTTATGAAGAAAGAAAACAGAAAATCAAGACAAAATGCTTTAGCTTTTAACTATAATTTTGAAATAAGGAATTGAGAGATTATTGTTTACAGTATTTGACTTATAAAATAGTACTTATATGTGCCAAGTACTATGACTTCGTGTATTCTTTCTATACCTTATGCTTCTTAATACTCACTAAATCCAATGGCGTCGATAACTATATTTTAACTAGTTCATGGATAAGGAAACAAAGTGAGAGAGAGAGGTTCAAAAATGTATCCAAGGTCACAAAGCTTCTGTGTGGTAGAGCTTTGATTTAAATCCAGGCAGTTTGATTTGAATGCCTTTGCTCTGAAAATATTATATTAAAAATATGAAAACTACTGAATCAAAGATATACAGGGGGAAATGCAGTTGTAATTATGATTGCTATCTCTTATTCAGCATCTGCTATAGTCTGGTGCTTTACATTCAAAATCTCAATTAACCTCACCTGATGCTAGGAATCATTACAATTTACAGATGAGGGCATGACATGGAGGTTTAGAAAGATGAAAGATGTTACCAAATCACTACGCTCATAACTAGTGGACAGAACTCAAACCCAATGCACGGTGGCTCCACAGTCTAGGTGCTTTATTATTACGTTCATCTACAATGTCTACCACGAGGGTGGGAGTCCTTGTCAAACTACGCCCACCCCCCTACCCCAGATGCTCTGAGTGATGCGGATCCATCCAGAGGTGTGTGGGAGAGGAGCAGGACAGAACAGGCAGGGGAGACTAGGGGATGATAACAGAACATGATGGCGAGGAGAGTGAGCCCTCTCGCCCCTACCCCTACAAGTAGAAAAATCATCAATCCGGACATCGGGGTAAGTAGCCCAAAGTGACAGAAGAATTCCCACTGCTCCAAACATAACTTCTGGTCAAATTATTCATCACTGTGGTAACCTTAAATTGCTATGCCTATCACAATTCCTTACAGATAGTTTTCCTGAAAGCTATCATTTTGGTGATTCTGGCTCCTGAAGATTTTAAAACAGCCTAAGATTGAAGAAAAGGCAGGCTAACTCAGGTTTCCAGTTATTAAAAGCTATTTTTCCTGTATAAAAGAGAATGGCTTAATAAAGGAAGGTATTTCTCGGTTACATAGGAAATAATTTCTATATAAAGATCATTAACTGGGGTGCCTCAGTGGTTCAGTCGTTAAGCGTCTGCCTTCAGCTCAGGTCATGATCCCAGGGTCCTGGGATCGAGCCCCGCATCGGGCTCCCTGCTCCGCGGGAAGCCTGCTTCTCCCTCTCCCTCTCCCACTCCCCCTGCTTGTGTTCCCTCACTCGCGGTGTTTCTCTCTGTCAAATAAATAAAATCTTTTTTTAAAAGAAAGATCATTAATTATTGCTTTAGCTCTAGCTTTAACCTAGGATTCTGAAACTTTTCTGACTGTAACTTTTTGATTCCCCGTCTGTATGAGTTAGGTGTCCTCCCAGCAAGGCTCCCCTAGCAAATCCTCTTTCCTGACCGCATCCACCCGTCTTCTGCACGGGAGCTCTCACCATCTGACTCGGCCTCTCTCCCCCACCATCAGCTCTTGCCCAGACCATGGCTCTCCTTTCCTGCCTTCCTGCTTTCCCCTTGCCCTGCTACCATTTAACACTCTTCAGATATCAGCCCAAATTTATCGCTTTAAATGTAAAGTAGGCCGTTGCGCTTTCCAGGGAAAGCCTCCAATGGCTTTCTAGAACACTTTGGAAAAAAAACACAACAAGAAAAAAGGGGAACAAACAACAACAACAAAACCCCTACTGCGGCCTGTGAGGTGCTAGCGTTTATTGCCTGGGTCTTGCCTGCCTCTCTGACCTCGTCTATTGCTCACTTTCTACATCTTGCTCTGTTATCCTAGCTTTCTTCTGCATCTTACATGCATCGAATGTTTGCTCTGACTCTCCCACAGCACAGGTGACTCTGTCGCAGATCTTCCCATGGTCTCCTCACTCCCTTCACCCCGAGGATTCAAGGGTCACCTCCTCCGAGAGGTGTCTGACCACCCTAGCAACCACTGCCCTCCCGCACGCCTTGCCTTCTAGCATGCTCTGTCACCTCACCCTGCTTTATTTGTCTTTAAATCATTCACCAGTCCCTGAAACTATATTATTCGTTTGTTTGTTTTACCTGTTATCATCAGTCTCCCTCTACTATAATGTAATCTTAAACTGATAAGAGTAGGGATTTCTTACTTGACCCATCTATCCCCAGTGCTGAGAGCAGTGCCTGGTATGTGTTCAATAAGTAATAGCTGATTTAATTGATTATCACAGATTCACACAGTTCTCGAAGGCATTTGGGTTTTCACAGGGAAGTTCTGTGGCTCTTGAAGGGCATAGTATTCATGAGCACTGCCATCCCGTAAGGCCAAAGTCTAAAGGATTATAAACGGTACTAGCTGATTCTGATAAAGTTTTATATCTTGGCTGAAGACTCTTAGATGTTTTTAGAGACTGTATCAGTTAAAGATGTTATTAATAATTTAGTTTTTGAATTTTATCAATTTAGTTAACCTAAGTATCCACTTACCTTTTAAAAGCAGACTTCTCTTACACTATTCATTTGTGTTGAAAATTAGTAGTATCAGCATGATATCACAATGATATGGCAACAAATACTAAGCACATAAACATTTGATGAATAAGCCACCTGTTCATGATCCAAATAAGGACCCTTAATTAACCGAAGAAAGAAATGGTTTTTAAAGATTATAGATAAGAGGGGCCCCTGGGTGGCTCAGTTGTTAAGTGTCTGCCTTTGGCTCAGGTCATGATCTCAGTCCTGCATGGGGCTCCCTGCTAGGTGGGAAGCCTGCTTCTCCCTCTCTCACTCCCCCTGCTTGTGTTCCTGCTCTCACTGTGTCTCTCTCTGTCAAATACATAAATAAAATCTTAAAAAAAAAAAAAAGATTATAGATAAGGGGCAGAGAATAGATGATGTCCAAAAAAGATTCTCTAAAGTGTCTGCATATAAGACTCACTTGCGGACATTTTAAAACTTCTGATGCCCTGACCATAGCCCAAACCAATGAGATCACAATTTCTGGAGGTAGGACACAGGTATCCGTCTGCTTCTGAAGCTCTACACATGATTCCAATGTGTAGATAATTTGGGAGGAAAACTGTTAAAAGCAAAAGCAAACTATCACATTGATTACAAAACAGTATTCACATCTACAATTCGCTTAGCTCTTTTCTATGGATACAAAACAATGAGTATGAAACAATGAACCAGTCAGTTTTGTAGAATTTTGAAAATTTTGTGAGTTTTGAAGTTCTGTTGATTTGCAAGAATTAACTGATTTTTCAGGCAGTACTAGAACACATTCAGTATGGCCTAAACTGTGTTTTATGCAACAGTACTCTTCTAAACACTCCTAATCAAAGAGATCGAAGAGGTCTGCAGTCCCTATCTTGGAGACTCAAGACTAATGTTAACATGTACATCAGTTCCAAGATATCTAGGAACAACAACAAAAATACCAGAAAACTTGAGTCTCTTGTTTAACTCAGCGTTTTACAAAGCCGTTTGAGGATAAAAAGAAAAACAACAAGAACAAGCTCTTTTTACAATTACACTAATTTATTTCAGTTTTAAATACTGGGTGTAGGCTTAGGATTAATTAAGTGATCTCCAGCCCCATCCCTTGAACTGCAGGCTGCCTATTTATAAACTTGATTTTTTTCCCCCCAAATTAACTTACTGCAAAACTAAACTTCTGTTTATTCAGCTTCTCTGACCCCCAACTCAGTCTTCGTCTCTGTTTTATTAGAAACTTACCCAGCGCTTCTGAATACCAATCTTTTCCAAGCTTTGGAGCTAATCTAAGACCCCAGGCCGCTATTATTATCCCCATTTTTGAGATGAGGACACTGAGGAACAGAAAAGTTGAGTAACTAGCTCTAGAGCTAATGTGTGGCAGGGCTTCTCACATTTTTAGGTCATTGCTCACATAACCTCTTTCTAGGACTCCGTCCCTGGCCACCCTGTCTACAAGTTCAACCCCACCCATTTCCTGTGGTTTCTTTCTTTTGTCCTATCCTGACTTTTAAAGTTTTTTTTTTTTTTTCCCTTAGCACTTACCGCTATGTATGTTACTTAATTTACAACGTAAGTTTTGTGGCGGCAGGGATTTTTGTTCGTCTTCTTGACTGCTTTGTCCCCAGTGCCTGTAGGACTGCCCACGTGCATGAAAGCTCAACGAATACTGAGTTGTTCAAGTGCCCGGAACACTAGGGTGCTGGCAAGTTGGGAATCAGTGGACTAGACAGACCATCAGAGAATGATAGTCAACTTAAAATCTTAAGTAAGGATGATTCAGTTTTCTTAGTAACTTATTTCAGGGATAAATACAGACAATCCTAGTGCCAAAAAGTTCTGTGATTATGCAATTTTAAAATTAAAATTCCACGACGACAATAAATCAAGAAATGATAATGGGAGATGGCTTTGGGAGGATGACTTGGGCTTGCTCTCATTCACTGCCAGTACTACAAATAAGCATTAAAGGTTTGTTTTTCTGGAAGTTGAATGAATAAAAGGATGAATTCCTACTCAAATCACATGTAATACCACAGGTAAAGCAATTAAACAATAGTTCCTTAATCCTGGATTCAGAGTTTGTGGAGTAACTACTGGGTGACAAGGCGCTGTGCTAAGAATTAATTAAAATTTGATAATTCACATCTAGATTATACATCCTTGGGGCACACAAGGTTTAAAAATTTCAATGGCTTTACTTATTTGTAAAAATTACATTAGCAGCTTTTTCACACTCAAAAATGAGTCTCTCAATGTCCTTTCATTTTCTAGGTCTACTAATTAATTTTTAATATTAAATAAATAATTTTTATACATTATGATGTAAAGTAAGTCTACTGTGATTTTTAAAATTAGCTTATCTTATTTAATAGTACTCTGCTTATGTTCTAGGGTTACTTATAATTAAAAGTAACAAAAGCAAATTTTGGTAGAAATAGTATCTTTCATATATTTTATGAAAACAATTTGATATTTAATAATCTGAATTATTGAACTATTATCAGGTAATTTTCACTTTTCATCTTAAATTTTACATTAAAAAACACTAGTATATGCACATGGCCAAAATAACTGAATCGTAGAGAAGGTTATACACTGCAAAATTAAATTTCCCTACCCACCTTCACCTCTCTGCTTCCTTGTTCTCCTCTCCAGAGGCTATCCTTCAGAGATCTATGTGTTCATTTATAATTTGCCAAATCTAACATATTATTGACTTATATTTGACTGGGGGCCTACTTTAACTGGCTGGTGTAGTGCCCGTCTCTAAAATGTATGTTTAATGAGAGGTGCACCGAGTATATTTTGCCCAAATGCTGAGTTAGAAGGAGTAAAACAGCTATTTGGCTAAAACTGAGACCAAAGGCAAATATCTCCACTAAAGAAGGAACTTTTGGGATACTGGAATACATCTGATATATACAAAAATTCCTTCTATGATTTCACTATTAAAATTTTTATAGGCTGCATTTTGTAAGTTTGATTATTTTATTTAAAAAACCCATCATTTTCTCAGTTTTCCCCATCATGAAACTTTAATACGGCAAAGTTAACATTCTGCTTGGAGTCTTCCTTCAAGATATAAAGAAGTGACAAACAGAACTTTAAAAAGACTTATGGCTTAAATGGAGATAAATTCATTTTAATGTATGCATGCGAGTATACCAATTATGTGGCAATTAGAATTATGATATAATTTAATCTCCACCTATCTTATTTACATCTTCTCAAAAACTAACTCAACCCTCTTAATATTTCCCTATGTATTTAACATTTTGTAAGTTAGTCTTCCTGTTTTCTTTGTTTTTGTTTTTTGTTTTTTTAGAGAGGGAGGGTGGGGTGGGCAGAGTGAGAGGGAGAGAGAGAATCTTAAGCAGGTTCCACACCTAGCTTGGAGCCCCACATGGGACTCGATTTCACGACCCTGAGATCATGATCTGAGCTGAAATCAACAGTTGGTTGCTTAACTGACTGAGCCACCCAGGCTCGTAAGTTAGCTTTTTTTTTTTTTTTTAAGATTTTATTTATTTATTTGACAGAGAGAGACACAGTGAGAGAGGGAACACAAGCAGGGAGAGTGGGAGAGGGAGAAGCAAGCTTCCCGCTGAGTAGAGAGCCGGCACAGGGCTCGATTCCAGGACCCTGGGACCATGACCTGAGCCGAAGGCAGACGCCTAATGACTGAGCCACCCAGGCGCCCTGTAAGTTAGTTTTTATACATAAAATTAACAGCATTCATGGTTAACTTTGCAAAGTTTTATTACTGCAGTAATAAATGTACATTTAAACTTCAGCGCTTACTGATGGAGTTTTCGCATGTAAAACCCCAAAGGAGAGTTTCCCTCCAAGTCACAAACTGGAGATTGGTATTTAAAAGGGAATACTAAGATGCTAACAATAATTCTGCACGACATGTGTTGTTCGTATTGCTGGCACTGTTACCCTGATTAGATACAATGGCAATCTCTGCAAGCACATGACCACAGATTAGGCAAAAAATCAAGATGCAAGAAGTGATGTTGAAATAAGCATTTGGCTATTTAGATTTCCATAAGCAGAGAATGAGTCAAAGCTAAATAGCTGATTTTGGCCGAATACTCATCCTAAAGACAAACTTGAGCACATTCCTAACTCAGCATAAAGGACATTATTATATTTTATTTTAAAATATTTCATTTTATTTATTATTCAACAGTTCTCCCATTCCCAACTCATCTAGTTCTAGAAGGTGTTAGTTCAAACTAGTGCTGGCTAGATACCCTAGCATTCCCTGTTTGGTCTTTCAGACTGGTCACAAAAGCGTTACGTTTTAAATCAGTTTTATAAATTCAAAAACATGTAGAAAGTTGGAATGAAAGTTTTAACCACATATATTTTAGTTCCCATAGTCATAGGAAGCCTGTGACTATACGGTGTATTGGAATACAGTGACTTCTATCTCATGCCAAAACATATCAAAAGTTTGAAGTGTATGCACAATAATTTCCTATTACCTATAGACAGTGGTACTGGATCACGATAATGTGTCACGAAGTAATTACTAGCTGACATATAAACTGTACTATCCATGGAGTAAATAGTTTCATAATCAGTATTTTATTTGATATTGATTTACAAATCCATCCTTTCGTATTTGACTTCTGTATACCTACAGTCACTCCATATGTGCATTTAGAGATGGTAATTTCATTGCCTCTTTTACATTAAAATCCAATATTACAGTAATATTCATGATGACTTTAAATGCTTAATACTTAAAATAATTTACTTTAAAGGGTGGTACGATACATTACATCATTTTGCAATACAGAGAAAAATGTCTATAAATCTCCTACTCTTATCAAAATTATTATAATTTTGTTACTTCTGTCTCATTCTCATACACTTATTTTATATATGGTTGAAAGAAGTTGGAATTTTAAAAAGTAGCCTGAGGAGGCTTTGTTAAATCATGGGGATAAATACTTCAAATATGGCATATTTTTAAAGGCACAATGAGATCATCATGTATAAATCCTACTTGGTTCCATGGCTAATCAATCAACCAACCAAAAACTTGGTGCAAAGTGAACTGGGAAACTGGTAATAAAAATGTTTAAAATATTTAAAATATTTTTATCTGAAATAACCAGTGGCTAGAGCAGAAATAATTCCAGGCTTACATTATCTAACAATTACTTTTTTACTTTCTTCCATTCCAGCTTTGGGATTCCAGCACCACCCTACGAAATTATGTTCCTTTCCTATAGCTGCTTTATCTGACGCATTCTGCCTGTGTTTGGCTGGTGAGTCTCCATAGTGGCACTGTTCATACTATTTCATCTAAACCGTGAAAACACAATGATGACATTCATGTTTTTTGTTTAAAATATAAATATTCTGCTCAAACCCAGATGTGTTTTCAGATTTATTTCCTTTTCCTTGATGTTCTCTATCTTGTGTGTTTAATCTCTCATACATTTTACGGACAGTACAAATAGAAAAAAAGGAAAAAAAATGATAATTCTATTAAAAAAAAGCTCAGAAATAAGAAAAATTTTATTTGAAAACTATTAAAATGGTTATATCATAATAAATTTCCTTATTTGGCAAGGTATTTGTATGCTTGTTTTGGAAGAATATTGTACTTAAATTACATTTTGCTTCTGTGAACATCTGTTTTAAACTTTCTTGAAGTGTTTGTTTCAACGGTTTTACTCAAATAAAATCATGGTACCTCACGCTTCTTTCTACTGAGGAGATTCTTATATGATTAGATCCTAAATATAGATTTTTATATAAATTTTATTGAAAAAAACCAGTGAGATAAATTTATTGTTTCTGTTTTAGTGTAGTTTCTACCAAAGAAATCCATGTTTACATTGAATTAATTTATACACAGCTTTCTTTTCTTTAAACTTATTTCTTCATTTGTCCTCAAATTGTATTTATTTTTGCCGAGAACAATAGTTTATGAATAGAACATTCATGGGCCCGGTGACAACCATGATTTATTCCAATTCTCTCTGGAATGGTGCAGAAAAGTGGGTTTATTGCCTTGTTTTTCTTTCACTATGTAAACTTTATCTTCCTTGATTGCCTAGGAGTGATTCAGTCAGGTGAATTAGAGGATCTGAAGTCAAGGGAAGTAGGGGATTCTGGGAAAAATATGCCACAAAGACAGTAATTTGATAAATAAAGAGAAAAATATTTACTACAAAAATTTAAATTTCATGTGCCCTAAACAAAATTGTATGCATTTTAAAGACTGTCTTTTACTTTTATTTGCCTAATTTTATTTTTTCTATTTAATTGTTCTTGATTTTCTTTTCTTTTTTTTAAAGATTTATTTATTTGAGAGAGAGAGCATGAGGGGGCAGAGGGGCAGAGGGAGAGAATCTCAAGCAGATTCTACACCCAGCTCTGAGCCTGACGTGGGGCTTGATCGCACAATCCCGAGATCATGACTTGAGCCAGATTCATGAGTCTGAGTCGGACGTTTAACCGACAGAGCCACCTAGGTGCCCCTTGATTTTCTTCAGTATATCCTACTGAGTCAGAAAAATGAACAAAAAAATACAACTACAATGTGAATCCCTTTGTAACAAATATAATTAAAGTCCATTTGGATTAATGTTCATTCCAACAAAATCCAAATGCAAATTAGAATGTGCTTTTATGAAGTTTAATGATATTTTACTTTAACCTGTACTAAGAATTTTAGCACCCAAGGAGTCATTTTGTTTACCATTATCTTTTTTTAAACTAAGAATGCTTTCCATTTCCCCAAAGTTGAGTCAAATGATGAATATATACAATTGTATAATTTATAGTGTTGTATTATTGTACCATATTATTGTATTACCAAAGCCCATCCAAAGTTTTCTTATCAGAAAAACAAATAAGAATACAGTTGGCAGCTTTTTGAAGCTATAACTTTTACAATATATGCACAGGCAATTTTATTTTAGAGAAAATAAGATCAATCTGGTCCCATGACGTATGATGGGGTCCTATAAAGCATAACTTGGAATGGAATATGCTTTGTAGAAATACAGACACTTTCGTATATGTGAGAGTTTCAGTGTGAAGATTAGGAACCTCTTTTTTTTTTTTTATCAGTTCTCCACCAAAACTCCTTTCAGCTCACTTTTGTTAAATGGAGTGTTGTTAGCCTTCCCACTCATCTAATTCTCTGCAGGTCTTCAGTGTATATTCAACAGTGCTATATTCAATAGTGCTTAAATCGGGTTGCCCTTATAAATTATTTTCCGCCACAAGACTAATAAATACGCATTTAATATCTAACAAAACACTGGCAAGCAGTTTTTCTTGAGACTCAGGGATTTTACTCCGCACTGCTTTCTGGCAAGCAGTCTGGCAAGCAGTTTTACCACACACCTGAAAGCAGTGCGGAGGAAAATCCCTGAGTCTCAAGAAAATGGGCCATGCAACCGCGTTAACGACCGTGTTTTCATAATAAACCTGCAGGTCGTAAAAGCAAAATTTCTCAAGGCAGAAGGCAGACAGGCCATGAAATGAACGGTAGAAAGGGCAATAGGAGGAACGAAGCGTGCGCCAGTTTCTGCATGTACCTTGAGGCAGCGACTGGACAGGAAGTGCCGCCTGGCCGGGCGGGATGGAGATGAGTCCCTGACGCTGAAGGCTGAGCAGATGCTGCTGCTGCTGGAGTTGTTGCATCTGGAGGAGCTGCTGCTGGAAGACAAGCTGCTGGGCGGCCAACTGCTGCTGCTGCTGCTGCTGGTGCAGAAAACCCAGCCCGGTGAGCGGCGGGGAACACGCGGTCTGCGCAAACAGCTCTCGGACAAAGAAACGCCCGTGGCTTTCATTGCCCCCCGGTGAGTTTCGGCATGGTCATCCCGTGGCCACAGTTCCAAAGCAGAATGGGAGCAAGTTCGAGATTTTCAGCTGCCTTTCTTTCAAAGATTACACAGCAGCAGAGAACCAAGGAACTTGCATGAAAAGAGTGTGGAACGAGGTCTAGCCAAAGTCTGTTGCAAAGGTTCGGACTTTTTTTTTTTTAAACTTGGCTTAGTGCAGATGATAATAAGTTTATCTACACTAAAAAAAAAAAAATCACACTTTATAGAAACAGTCAAGTTCAACAGCACTCTTTTCTCTCTTTTTTTGTTTTGTTTTTTTCCAACTGAGTAAGTTTGGTCTGCAGAGAGGCCCATGAATACGGTCTCTAGCGATCTGTTAGTAAACTGGGTTGTAGCCTTCAGAGGAGGCCTGTTAGCTCTCTCTCTTCCTCTCCTCTCTTGTTGGAATATATTAGAGGCAGAATTATGTTCAGGGCAAGAAAAAGCGCCCTGATAATAAGGAAAAGTATAACTTCCAATTTTGTGAGGCATTACAAGATAAACCAGGGTTCTGGACCCGGGAGGGTATGAGAAGGCAGTCACACTTCAGAAAAAGACAAGCTGCTGGGGAAGACCTTTCCTTTTCAGTTTGGGGAAAAGAGAAACTTCTGATGCGCTCACTGGAAAACAGACTGCATAATGGAGCAAGTCATGTGGATTGCCCAAAGCCTCCGGAGAAATAAGGGAGCAATTTCTAGTCTGTAGTTGATGGCTGTCTGAAATTCTATTCACAAATCCAAACAGAAACAAAGCCTCAGGAGGTCAAAACTGTTTCCTGTACGTTTGCATAATGGGCAGCTTGAAGACAACGGCTCTGATACCTGCTGATCAATTTAACTACTTCAACATGTTTTGTTTGTATTATGTTTATATTTGATGCAGTTTGCTGACAAGTGCGAGCTAGGCCCGAGAAGCCAGCTTGTCAGTTTGATTTATGAGCATATCAAACTGTAACTTTCTGCTCGCCACTCCAAACCTACAGTAGCAGTTCATTAATCAGGGGCCCGTGACTTTGAAATCTGTGTTCTACCGGTTTCTCCCCAAGCCCACCACCACCTTCCCAGGCCCCCCACCACCCCCAACCCCGGGGGCGACATTTGCATGCACGTTCTCTGAGCTGCACCGCTGAGAAAAATAAGGTTCCCTCACCAACTTAGATTCTCGGTGAATACAAGATTATCAGTACTTTGTCCACCACAGAGCTCGCTCTTTGTACACTGTGATTCATTAGTGAACATTAGGCGACAGACAGCAGGATTGGATTGTAACTCTCAAGTCCCATGCTACAAAAAAGGAGAGCAGGAGAGTTCTACTGTCACTGTTAGTAAGCTGGGCAAAAATGCATCATAACGCATCTCTGGCGGCGAGAGCCTCGTGCTCGGGTGATGCTGTGCGGCGGCCCTGGCCTCGCGCGCCCCGCCGCGCCGCGCCCCATCCGTCCCCACCTGGCGCTGTGGCGCCCCCTACCGGGCGGCGCACTCCTACCTCTTTTGCCTGCTTGCCGACATGCGGCGGCGGCGGCGGCGGCTGCTGGGTCTGCGGCTGCTGTTGCTGCTGCTGCTGCTGCTGCTGCTGTTGCTGCTGCTGCTGCTGCTGCTGCTGCTGTTGCTGCTGCTGCTGCAAAAGCTGAAGATGTAACTGCTCTTGCTGTTTCTTGTAAAACTCTTGTAGTTGTTGCTGAATAAACCATTTTGACTTTAATAAATAAAGGCAAAAGTTGCATGTATTATAAATCTCCTAAACTCTTCTAGCGACTGGCCAATGGTAGAGCAGCCATTCAGATTCACCTCCCAAGAACAACCGAAAACAAAACAAAACCAAAAAAAACACAAAACAAAACAAAACAAAAAACAAAAACAAACCAAAAAAGGTCTGCAGGGCATGTACATCCCCCCCCCCCCCCCCGCCCCCAGAGGCTCCGAAATTGTCCCAATCCAGTATCCAAAACCTCCTCAATGGAAGGACATGGAGAACCTGTATTCTAAAGGGCCAGGGCCACCTGGCTACCTTAAGTGACTGCATCCGAAACCCCCGCAGGATCTGAGAAGAGGTTCTACTCTACCACTTGCAAGGACCAGAGAGACAGGCGGTCCGGGTCCCACCAGGGGGGATGTCCCACCCGCCAGAGGCACAGAAGGTCAGAGGCAGAAATCTAAGCGACTGGCCTGTGCTCATCTCCCAGCGACGACAGCAGAGGAATTAGAAGGACAAGAATCCAGGCAGAGCACGGTCCCCTCTCTCCGACAAGTGAGACCAATACCACGAAGTCCGCGTACACTCGAGGCACCTCATCAACCCACGTGAGGAACGTGGGTCGTGTTACTTAAAGAAGGTGACCTCCATGGGTGAGTGGCTTTGCTGCCTAACTTCGTTTTTATAATAAGGAGCTATTTCCTGTGCCTAAACACCGAACACAGCTCGGAAAGGAAGACGGCGGGTGGCACTTTCCCCACCATGACCAAACGGCCAGTTCAAAGTTCACACGCAGCACCGAAGCGGCGAGGAGGCTTAAAGGCCAGAGGTATCTGGACGTCCCCTTTGCCCTTTTTGTTGGCATGTCCACAAATCAAATGTAGTAAGCATACAGATACTTCAGTATTAGTTTATCCCGTGCTGAAGCTACGCCTACCCTCTCCACTCTCGTTCTGGACTTGATGAACGGGAGAAGCCTAAGGGATCTACATATTCTTACATAGTTCTGCACTTACAATGCTACATGTATGTTCTGGCATGCTGATCAGTGGTCCCTTGGAGCGCAGAATGACTGTCACACAGGTCCTGGCGCTGCCGACGTAGGCACACGCCTTCTGCGCCAGGCTAGAACACCAAAGCAGGTAACCCACATTACCTGCTGCAGCATGACAGCCTGCTGCTGCTGGAGAAGGGCTTGGAGCTGCTGAGGAGACAGCACTTGCTGCTGAAGAATCTGCTGCATTTGCTGAGGGGTGATCACCTGGGGCGTCATCATGGCCACCGACACGGGTACCTGGACAGAAAGAGACGGGGGCGGTCATGACCAAACGTCGGCTCGCCTACGTCACAGCTATAGGGCCTCTCTCACAAATTCTTCAGAAATGACGACGGCCAACTTGTACATGCTATTTGTCATATTACTTAACTATTTGGTAAGAATATTAGAGTACCACCGTACTTAGACACTGGCCTTCCAGAGGCATCAGATTTCATCGGACTCTACCTTTATGTCCCCTACCTCCTACATAGTATGCTAAGGTGGTGGAGCTTTGACTAAACAACTACATGTCAGTGTTCTCGATCATCGACCGCCTCACCAGGGTCACGGTGCTATCAATGTAAAGCCTTTTGAGGTGGTTTAAAGGTCTGATTAAAATAAACTATAAAGATTAACAATTAGAAACATATGCATATAAGTATCTGTTATCAAAGTTAGTAAAGAGAATGTATATAGAAAGTACTTACGCATAAAACATCATCACACTTCAAATTTTACAGATAGATATAAAATACAGAAGTACTAGAAAAATGCATATAGTAATACATATTACTTCATGAGTACATGTAGCAACTCACATAGGATATATATACAAATGCATATCCAGAAAATAGCCACCTAGACAGGTCCTCTCAAAGAAGGAATCATAAGTCAAGTATTCTTCTTTAAACATTTTCTTATTTCAGGCTAACTAGACTTATACCAGAGAGTCTGGAAATTGAAAGATTATTTCAAAGGTTATTCATTAAACTGAAAAAAAAAGTATTTTACTTAAAATTTTCTTTCTTTTCAAGGTTCTGAGAATTACAGAGTCAAAAGGAAAAGCAAATAAGGTGGGAGAGAAAGAAAGAGAGGAGAAAGGAGAGGCAAGAGAAATACAGGGTGAGAAAGAGCCAGGGGAAAAAAGTCCTAGAAAAGAGAATGGCAGGAGAGGTGAGCAGGAAAAACTTGTAGGCAGGAGAGCCTGAGGTAGAGGCTCGCCCGGCCCCAGCTGTGCTGGGTTGAAGGCACTGCTCATACAACCAGCATGTAATCAAACAACGTGTCAACTTGCCAAGTTTGCAACCTTTGAAAAAGCAATCACTTTCTTTCCTAGAAAAAACAATCCACTTTTACTGTAAATAAAAGCAAGTGTTTATATAAATACTGCTTCAGAACAAATCCATGGGACAACACTGTGTCTTGGAAAACAGAAAAAAGATTAGTAGACATGGTTCACTATTTTAAGAGTCATTTTCACACAGTTAAAAACTTTTCTGGCACTTCATGTTATGAAGAAAGGAGAGACTGATAATGAAAAAGAAGTGCGGAGAGAACAAAATAAAGGAAATCCAGGGTGGATAAATCTCCCCCGCCTCAAACAAACAAAACTTATAATTAATACTAAGAAATAACTTTGTCTTTTCTATCCCATGCTGATAATCTTAAAATATGGATTGATTAGATCTAGTTTTATAACACGAAGGAAAGAATCACATTATGACAGAAAAAAACCTCAGTGATTTTCACAAATATTTCTGGATTTTTTTTTTTTTAGAACATACTGACATACCTAGAGGTTACTGTATTTGAATTTATCATAATAAGAGGCATTCTGAAGTGCGTGCTGTAAAACTGACCCAATGCGTCGCCCAAGTGTTTAGTTGTTTAAAAATTGAGTGGTTAGTTTGACTTAATTGTTTGGGCCTTGATAAACAAATAGAATGGTTAGAATAAGCAGTTTTAAAATTAATCTGTCACAAAAATGCCTTTTCTTCCACCAATTATTTACCTCATACTATCTCCAAATAATAGGGAATCAAACCAAAATGAAGAGACAAGGTAAGGCAGAAATGTTAACCTTTAAAAAGGCTGCCAATCCAGATACACAGAAAGACAGCAGATACTACACATATATACATATATCTAGACAGATATTACATATATGTAGAGAGCCAAATACATACACAGAGATAAACATACACACAGAGATATATACCTTCTGTAAAGTCTATCATGTGATAAAAACTTGCCACACTTCTCTCATCTAAGCCCCTAATTACTTTTTAGCGTATGGAGAGCTTTCACTTAATCATCTTTATATCTTTATATCTACAAGTACTTGTTATACGTGAATCCTAACAAATGTACTTTTTAAGAAGTCTTATGAATGGACGCCTGTCATAATACACTGCAAGTTTACAGCTAGATTTCAGCTTATACAAATTATATGACTCTATAGCTTGTGGCAACTGTGACTGATTTGGTGTATAAGCAAATTTAAACAAGAATTGTACCTTTGCACTTTCCAGTCCATTAGCCCTTTTACTATGGTTAGGTTAGTTTTTCCTTTTAAGATGGTTTGTATTTCCCTTATAGTGAAAACTTTATGACATAAATAACCATCACATCCTCCTCCTCCTCAAA
>NC_058414.1:71059451-71136951 GCF_002201575.2 Neomonachus schauinslandi | reverse complement strand
TAACAAACATTTATGAAGAGTTATCAAAGCAAAAACTCAAAAAGATCTATCAAAAAGTAGGTTGAAAAGTCAAAGCTCATGTTTTAAAGTCATAATTTCAAATAGTTAGGTGGGAGACTTGTGCCCCGAATTCACCCTCAAAACGATCTTGCTGCTTCATTAATACAGCATAGCCCTATTTCTCTCATACCTCAAACATTTCCTTCCAACTGTTATTTAAGACATATGAGAGTACAAGGTAGATATCAAATCCGATTATTATGAAATACATTTTTATGAAAGCAAAGGAATTTCACCCATGAATAGCTTAAACCTGACATATTCTGTAGCATTTAGGTTAGATTATAAAACTACCCTGCGTTCTATTTATATCTTATACCTCTATTTAATTTTACATTTTGAGATATCATACTGTTGTAAATTATGTTGGACAGAGTACTATTTTTCCATAGTTGCACCTATTTTGTTTAATAACTGACTTTCCCTAAGATTATAAAGCTGTGTTTAAGATATAGTTTTGCTCATCTTGTCTCAATAGACTTCCACGATTACTTTTTACCAACTAGTCTCGTTGAAAGGTTTCTAGCATTATAGGTAATGTAAAGTCCATTAGGTCAGGCTCTTCATAGCATGACATGCAGTAAATTACAAGTGCTTCAAGCAGCTCAGTGAATTACAGTTCATCACTTTGAAAGGTTTCCCACTACAAGACCACAGATATCAGATCTGGCAGTTAGGATCCAATTAACACTTTGGTCAGAATAATCAGATTGCATGTGTAAGACTTGTATAATTCGCTTATTGCTTCCATGCATCTTCTGTCTGTAGGTAAATTTGTTGCTGTTATTTCAAAGCTTGGAATCAGTATGTCACTTGCCTTTAGGTTATATTTCAAGTTCTTTTGCAGTGCAGTGATGAACTCTCCTTGTTGCAGCCATTTAGATCACTTGTCCTGTAGATATTACAGCTTGAGAAATGGTTTGTTTCTGGTAGTTTTGTTTTGTGCTCTTACCATGTCATTATATGTCTAGAAAAAAATTGCTGGCAATTTTTACTAAGCACGTTTTATTTAGTGTATCGGAGACCGTTTTCTCCAACGTGATCACTGTGCATCTTGCATAACAACCCTATGCACCATAAATGACATATGCAATGACATTTACATGTGTACTGTCATGCAAAACTATTTCCTGCTACACTGAATATAATACATGACTGAATGAAAAACATTCTGATTTGGTGATATCATTTTCTAGCCATGGTCAGTTATTTAGAAGAGGTCCTTTAGGGAAAGACTAATAAGGAGAGAATATTATTCTCATATTTGGTACTTTGGCCAGTACTTTGATAGCTAGTTTAGTCACACTTTCAAACATTATAGCTAACCGGATAGAAATCTGGAAAGAGTAATTTCACCCAGAGGACGATACAGTTTCTTAAAAAAAATTGGATATACAAATTCCACTACTGCAATTTTTAAGCCACAATGGCCTAATAAATTTTCATAAATAAAAAAAGCCTAATAACATTTCTTGAAATAGCATCATATTCAATTCTCAGTGAAGCTTATTTGTTATAAATTACTGTTTCTTTATTCTCTTTTACATTATACCTAATGCAGATTTAAGTTCCTAGATTCAGAATACATGTTTCAAATCCAATATAAACTGTTGCAGTACCATGAAAACACAGTTAAAGAAACTCTGCTCAGAAATGATTATTCTTCATAGATCAAATCTAAGTGATACCACTGGACCTCCTGATGGAAAATAGGACCCTCCTTCAGTTTTTCACAGATAGCTCTTCAATAATTAGTGAATATAATACAACTAGTGTTCAGTTTCTTTTGACAAGTGGCCATTTCTTTTTTCAAACAATTATAGCACACCAGAGGGGCAATCAGATAATGCAAACACAAATATTTCTTCTTATGAATGATGATGAAAACAATACTAATGAAGATGGAGACTCTGAAACCAGAAAAATTCAAGTTGAACAGTGGGCCTCTCACTTGCTCGCTTTGTCCTTTTGGTCAAGCTATTTAGTTTCTCTGAGACACTATTCCTCTGTCAGTAACACAGAACTAAGAACATCCATTTTGCTAGGTTATTCTTAGGATTAACTGTGATAAAACATGGTAACCACTCAGATGATCTTCCAGCCCTCCTTCCTTCTTTCCTCAGACAAACCCCTTCCAGAGACTTAATTATACATAATAATTTGTCTCAGTTTATACAACTGGGATGCTAAGACAGCCTATCCCACCAGTAGTCTCTACCCAATCTTAAGATCTAAAAACGTTAAAAAGTTGGGATCTCATAATCTACACTGAATCCTCTCCGGGAGGGATGGGGTGGCTGGGTGATAGACATTGGGGAGGGTATGTGCTATGGTGAGCGCTATGAATTGTGTAAGACTGTTGAATCACAGACCTGTACCCCTGAAACAAATAATACATTATATGTTAAAAAAAAAAAGAAGATAGCAGGAAGGAAAAAATGAAGGGGGGGAAATCGGAGGGGGAGACGAACCATGAGAGACGATGGACTCTAAAAAACAAACTGAGGGTTCTAGAGGGGAGGGGGTGGGAGGATGGGTTAGCCTGGTGATGGGTATTAAAGAGGGCACGTTCTGCATGGAGCACTGGGTGTTATACGCAAACAATGAATCATGGAACACTACATCAAAAACTAATGATGTAATGTATGGTGATTAACATAACATAATAAAAAAAAAAGGTTTACCAACCTAATGAAACAATAAAAAAAAAAATCTACACTAAATCCTGAGGGGTTTCTAAGCAGAAATTTTTTAAAAATGTGGTATATGGGACACCTGGGTGGCTCAGTTGATTGGGCATCTGCCTTCGGCTTGGGTCATGATCACAGGGTCCTGGGATCGAGTCCTGCATTGGGCTCCCTGCTCAGCGGGGAGCCTGCTTCTCCCTCTCCCTCTGCCTGCCGCTCCCCCTGCTTGTGTGCTCTCTCTCTCTCTCTCTGACAAATAAATAAATAAAATCTTTTAAAAAATGTGGCATACAGTATCCGTTAATAGAGTTCTGTGCATACACTTATGAATTTAACTATTTATTCAAAGATAATATTCTGGTACAAAGTATATGCCAAACAAAACATTTTGGTTTTGTTTGTTGTGCAGCAGGAAAACTCACCTTTCTCAAATCCCAACCCAGCCTCGCAGTCCCCGAGGCCCAATGAGGCTACCTGGCAACGGGCTCTACTGGTACCCATTTTTGGGGTTCTAAATGTTTTAGTTCTAACTCCTGCTTATGAGATTCCTTGTGTCTTAGTTTCCATTCCTGTTTCTGGCTTTGTCCGTACTAGTAACCCAGGTTTGGTTTTGTTTGGTTGGTATCTAGGTTTTATCTTTCTCCAACTTTGGCTCTATGTTCTAATCATAGTTTCTTGTTAGGTAATTTCTTAAAGAATAAACCCTCCTGTAATCATTCATTCATCAAACCAACCAGCCAAAAGTTGCTACCTCTGGTGGTGGCAAGGAAGGTAAACAAATGCATAATTAGAGTTCAGTGTGGCAAGGGTTATGAGAGATGAACACAAGGAAGAATTAGGACAGAGATGAGCATGGCAGAATGAGAAAAGGCTTTCAAGAGGAGGTAATGCTTAAGTTGAGTTTCAATGAATAAACAGGAATTAAGAATGTTGTAAGGCTTCTCTAGGCAGAAGGAAGGCATTAGTAAAAGCAAGACTCTTTTGGGCAATGGCAAGTCATTCCTATGACTAGGGTATGGGCGTGGGGTACATATAGCACAAGGTGGGAACCAGATTGTGAGAGGTCCATGGCTACTAAATTCCGAAGAAAAACATTTCTTCTCTAAGAACTGCTTGAATAGGGGATAAACACAGACACCCTGAAGGACTGAAGAAAAATGATATGACCAGATTTGAATTTTAGGAATATCTATGGCAACAATGCTCGTTAGGAGGTCATTGTGGACATTTTAGATTACTTGAGTAGAATGGAGAGGAAGAGGAGTTGAGAATTGTGAAAGAATTTGAACACACAGGATTTTCTTTTAAGTTTGTATTTTAATTCCACTTGGTCAACATACAGTGTAATATTAAATTCAGGTGTACAATATAGGGATTCAACACTTCTATACAATACCCAGTACTCATCACAAGTGCATTCCTTAATCCCCTTTACCTATTTAACCAATACCCTCAACCACCTCCCTTACTCTAAAGTTATCCCTCTGGAGAGGTTTCTGAATGGCACGCATATACCCTCACACCGTCCCTAACCCTAACCCTAACTGTTATTCTGGCCCTAAGCCAAATCCTAATTTTAGATCTGAGCAAAAGAAGGATGTGGTATACATATACAATGGAATATTACTCAACCATCAAAAAGAATGAAATCTTGCCATTTGCGACAACATGGATGGAGCTAGAGAGTATCATGCAAAGCAAAATAAGTCAGTCAGAGAAAGACAAATATCATATGAACATGCAGGATTTGATTGATTATATGAATGGGAAAGAGTCATCTAGATGACTCAAAGTAATCTGAGCAGATGATAGCTTCATTTATAAAGGTAAAAAACACAGGAAGAGGATTAGTTTGAATGGAAAAGTAATAAATTCGATGTTGAGCATGCTGAGTTTAAGGGACCTGTGATATCTCTTAGTAGGAAGTCCACTAAGCTGCTCTACATGTGGTCCTTGAACCAGAGAGTAATGGCCTCAGATTTAGATTTGGGAGCCATTAGCAGATCAATGGTAGTTGAAGTAATAGTGTAGGTGAAGTTACCCATAAATCTGTATGAGATGTGTAGAATGAGAAGAGCAGGGGGCTGAGGATAGAATTTTGGGAGTTCATTTCCTAAAGAATATTTATTGAATGCTCTGTGTCTTGGTTAATATGGAGGTTACTGAAACTGGCTAAAATAATCTCATGGGAGGGTTTGGTCAGAAGTCAGATCATGGAAACAGGAGGGGGAAATAGGCAGTAACAGATTTGAGAGAGTAGACATTCTTTTAATTACCAGTGTTATTATGAAAGTAAATGGTAGAATTGCCAAATTACAAGAGTTAAGTGGATTGCATGGAGTCTTACTTGTTTAAGAGAGAAGACCTGGGGCATGTTTCTCTATTGAGGTAAATAAACTAGTTGCAAGAGAATTGTTGTGGGAAAGTGAGTAAAAAGCAGAGCAAAGTCCTTTCATAGATGGAAGGAGAAGACACCCAAAGCAACAAGTGGTACATCAACAAAACGAAAAGGCAACCTATGGAATGGGGGAAAATATTTGTGAAAAACATATCCAATAAGGGGTTAAAAATCTTAAATATACAAGGAATTCGTACGATTCACTAGCAAAAAAGCCAATCCAATTAAAAAATGGGCAAAAGATCTGAATAGACATTTTTCCGAAGAAGATATAGAAGTGGCCAACGAGTACATGAAAAGATGCTCAACATCACTAGTCATCAGGGAAATGCAAATCAAAACCACAAGATATCACCTCACATCTGTTAGGATGTCTATTATCAAAAAGAGAAGAGATAACAAATGCTAGTGAGGATGTGGAGAAAAGGGAGCCTTGCACACCGTTGGTGGGGATGCAAACCGGTGCAGTCACTATGGAAAACAGCATAGAGGTCCTCCAAGGAATTAAAAATAGAACTATCATTTGATCCAGAAATTCCACTTCCAGGTTTGTATCCAAAGGAAATGTAATCAGTATTTCAAAGACATCTCTGCACTCCCATATTCACTGCAGCATTATTCACAATAGCCAAGATACGGAAACCACCTAAGCGTCAAAAGACAAATGGATAAAGAAAATGTGGTATATGCATACAATGGTATGTAATTCAGCCATTTAAAAAGGGGCAATCCTGTCATCTGGGACACAATGGATGAAACTGGAGGCATTATGTTAAGTGAAATAAGTCAGACAGAGAAGACATATACTACATGTTATCACTTACATGAGGAATCTAAAAAAAAAAAAAATCAAACTCACAGAAACAGAGGGCAGAAAAGTGGTTGTCAGGGGCTAGGGCAGGGGGGTGCAGGAAAAATAGGAAGAAGTTGGTAAAAGGGCACAAATTTTAAGTTTTAAGATGAATATGGTCTGAGGATCAAATATACAACATGTCGACTATAGTTGATAACACTGTATCGTATAATTGAAATTTGTTAAAAGGCTAGAACTTCGGGGCACCTGGGTGGCTCAGTCAGTTAAGCGGCTGCCTTCAGCTTGGGTCATGATCCCAGGGTCCTGGGATCGAGCCCTGCATCGGTCTCTCTGTTCAGCGGGGAGCCTGCTTCTCCCTCTCCCTCTGCCTGCCGCTCCCCCTGATTGTGCTCTCTCTCTCTCTGTCAAATAAATAAATAAAATCTTAAAAAAAAAAGAGAGAGACCAGAACTTAAATGTCTTCATTTCACACTTCACACACACTACACACACACAAAAAGGTGACTATGTGAAGTGATGGATGTGTTCATTTACTTGATAAGAGTCATCTCACAACATTTATGTATATCAAGTCATCATTTTGTACACTGTACACATTTTTGTACACATCTTACATTCTTATTTGTCAATCTTACCTCAATAAAGTTGGGGGGGGGAAGCACCCGAATGATAAACTATTCTTACACATATTACTTCAGTTTCTTATTGATGATGATAAGCATGTCTTCTGAGTAAATGCTGTGTGTGTATATAAAAACACTTGCTCCCTCACTTATATTGTATTAGGATAGATTCTAATAGGTCAAAGATTTAAAAGTAAAAAATAAAACCATAAAAATTCTAGACAAAATACATGGAATAACTATTTTATAATCTTGGAGGAGGAAAGGTTTCCTAACAATGACACAAACCCCAGAACCCATAAAAGAAAATGTCAATAAATCAACTGCATCAAAAAAATCTGCATAGTAAAAACCAAAGCCAAAGTTAAAAGTAAATGATAAACAGGGGATCATAATTGCACTCAGAATTTTCCTAATATATGAAAAGCTCCTATAGATCAACAAGAAAAAGACTGACAATCTTTGAAAAATGAGCAAAGTACTGAATGGTTTGGAGGAAATGCCTCTTTAATTTTTTTTTTAAAGATTTTATTTATTTATTTGACAGAGAGATAGTGAGAGAGGGAACACAAGCAGGGAGAGCGTGAGAGGGAGAAGCAGGCTTCCCGCCCAGCAGGGAGCCCAATGAGGGGCTCGATCCCAGGACCCTAGGATCATGACCTGAGCCGAAGGCAGATGCTTAAAGACTGAGACACCCAGGCGCCCTGAAAATGCCTCTTTTAGATGTGAAAATACATTCAACCTAATTCATACTAAAAGAAGGCAAATTAAAGATATTCTGAGAAGCCTGGCAGATTGGGAAAGATCCGATTGTTAAATAACATTGTGTTGGTGACGTTGTAGAAAGCATACACTAAGTTATGGAAATACAAAATGGCAACAGATCTATAGATAGCCTTTGGGTAATATCAATAAAAATTACAAATAAACATATTCTTTGGCCCAGGAGTCCTAGCTCTAAAAACTTATCCTCAGTTATAGTTATGCATATGTGAAACGCCATATGTTCAGAGCTATTCACTGATGCATTTTTGTTAGCAACAAAAAATTAGAAACATCCCAGGTGGCAATCAATAGGAAACTGGATAAACGACATCATCTTTCAGTGGAATACTATCTAGTCATGGAAATGAATGAGGAGGCTCCTTATGGGTTGCTAAAGCAATGATTTCCAAAATTTATTTCTTAGTGCAGAAAGCAAGGTGCAAAATTGTGCATGGAATGCTACCATTTGTGTAAAATATCCACATTGCTTGAATATGCACAAAGTATCTCTAGAAGATATCCAAAAAATGATAATATTGATTATCTCTGGGGAAGGGAACTATCTATGGGACAGGGGTGAAAGAAATACCTTTTGCTTTTCATACCTTTTGAATTTTAAAATATGTAAATATATTAATTCAAACACTAAATAAAATTTTTTAAAATGCTGTTATAGAACACATTAAGATTATAAATAATTCACAGCTTTTTAAAAGAAATATTTTCCAAGAATAATGCTTCTAAGAGTCAATCAAGTGCAAAATGCATGATAGTAAATACTTCCCACCAGTTTTAAATTATTATAAAAAAATCCTCTGAGCAAAACCACTGATATAATCATACAAAGTAACTTAGCTGTGACCTTAGTACCATGGTAATGTCTAAAATATTTTGTCAGGCTAGTGAGGTTTTCCAGCTGAACATATAGCAAAATGTTGCAAAATAGTATTAGTAAGCAAGAATTCTGAAACAGGTGAGAGGAAAATTAGATAAAATGTATTAGATCTCTTCAGGAACACCATGGGAATATAATTTACATCAGTAAGGTACTTTTCATCTGTGGATATCAAAGGCATGATAAATGCTATTATTTTATACAATCGACAAAACCTGGAAGTGGTAGACAATTACTAATCCTTTGGTTATAGGAATATCAAAAATGCCAAAGTGTGTATCAAGCCCTGTATGTCGTCACTTAACAGTACCACTATTTTAGAGTCAGGCTTCCCGAAATTCCATCACACTTCCCTCACAAGACGAGGACTGCTCCTTCAACATTCTTCACCTTCTCTTGCACACTGTTTCTGAGTTTATTAAACAGGGGTTAATCCAAATCTGCCTGAAACTCATCTATTCACTTATTCACTCCCTGAGAAAAGACAAGACTTTTTGCCAACGTGTCCTTCATGAAGCTTCTAAGCCTACAGATGTGTCTGTCCGTAATGTCTGGATCCTAGACATGCATCTACAGCAGGCGATGTGAAAGATTAAGTCCTATACTAGAAATATCAGAAAATATGAAGGGTGAGAGAACACTAGCTGTTCTTCCCATTAGAGAAGTGAGTTTCCAGATCCCTCTCCTCCTGTCTCTGGATCTTCTGGATCAAAGCCAGAATATCAGATCCTCAGTTCTTAAGAGGGTCTCTTTTCATTTTTTGCCATGTGACACCAAGAGGAAAGAAACGTGCTGGTATGAACTACATCCACCTTGTCTCCAGGCATTTTTAAAACTCTGCTATAGTGTTTTTGCATGTGGTTAACTTCTATAGTCCCTAAAACGTAGCTTTGAAGAAGTTTTTCATAATGAATCTAAATTGCTTTTCGTTCTCTTTCTATTCTCAACCCTCTTCCTTTTCACTCCTCGTGCCCACCTCCCTGTGCAACTTCCTCCCTCTCCCACTCTCTTTACCATCATTTATCTGTACACCTCTACCCATGAAGCCGTGCAATTTGTTCACACTGAGACCATCTGGTAGCCATCCTTCTCACTATGTTAGACTAAAATCTCTAAGGATGTAATTGTCATGGTTTGGTTACTGCTGAGGTGCTGTCCGTAAAGATGTTTTCCTTCAGAAATAACAGAAAAGAAATTGCAATTCTAACTAAATACCAGGTTTAGGTTGGATGGGAAGGATGCACAAAGAGGAAAACTTCCTGGAGACCTTTTAAGCAATGAAAAAGTATTCCAAGTGGTTCTAGGTCCTGTGAATTTAGCCATAAATGCATTCTGCTTCAGGTTCTTTCTTCCTAAGCTTCATGAGGAAGACTACACCATCAGGTTCAATGCTGTGTACTCACGGTTTAATGTGGTATTTGGCACAAAATAGATAAAATCAAAAAAATATTTTGAGGGGGCGCCGGCTGGCTTAGTTGGTGGTACAGCATGTGACTCTGGATCTCAGGGTTTTAAGTTTGATCCCCATGATGGGGATAGAGATTACTTAAAAATAAAATCTTTAAAAAAAATACTTTGGAGATGCCTGGATGGCTCAGTCCGTTAACGTTCTGCCTTTGGCTCAGGTCATGATCCCAGAACTTCTGGGACTGGCCCATTTCCGGCTCCCTGTTCAGTGGGGTGTCTGCTTGTCCCTCTCCTTCTGCCCCTCCCCTCTGATCACATGCACTCTCTCTCAAATAAATAAAGTCTTTAAAAAAATCTATTTTGAAGAACAACTTAACGGAGGAAAGTTTCTCCACACATCAGTTATATGTTTCCTGAGTTGTGGTCCAGGATGTGGTGTTTGGGAAACAGGAAAATCCTTTAGAGGTGTCTCTGAGGGCATAAAAAATATAATGTAATAATTTCCCTATGGTCTTTTCAACATGATAGCTCCTTAAATACTAAACAGAAAATGAGTACAGTTGGAATTTGATTAAAATTTTTGAAATTGTTCATCTGAGAGCCTCAGTAAAAATTCCTGTTTCCAAAGCAGAAAAAAAGAGGAATCAGAAAACAGTCTCATTTCATATGTCCCAATAATGCAAATAAGATTTACATATGTGTTTCTTTTGGCATAATCATGAAGAAGAATCACAGAACAAGATAACTCCACTGGCTTTTCAATTACTCTTTACAAACTCACTATAGATGTCCGAAGATGGCAAGTGATACATTTCTCATGCTTTAACCACAGACACATTTTATTTCAAATTCTTCCTCTTCACAGAAACTTCAGCATTGAAATAATAATAGTTTAAGAAGAAACAAAAAAGCTAAGTGTTATTAGACATCTTTCCTTTCAGCAAATCAGTTCACATTGGGAAACCTCTGATTCTTAGTAATTTTTCTGTCCTCTGTCTATAGTATGTAAAAACACTTATTATGCCACTTTTAAATTCACATGTTTCAATGTCTGTCTCTCCTTACACAGTAAAGTCCTTTAGGACAGAAAATATGCCTTATTCACTTAGGTATACATGGCCTCCACCATGTTTCTGGTATATAATAGGTCTCAATGTTTATTGACTAAATTATACCATAGATAAATGTAGGAAAAATTTACAAAATTAACCTTTATAAGTTGTTTCTTTTAAGATCATATATATAATATATGCTCAAAGTTGAAATTTAAACACTAAAATATGGGGGTGCCTGGCTGGCTCAATCAGTAGAGCATGTGGCTCTTGATCTCAGGGTTGTGAGTGTGAGCCCCACGTTGGGTGTAGAGATTACCTAAAATTTGGTGGGGGAGGAGCAGAGGCAGAGGGAGACAGAATCTTAAGCAGGCTCCACGCCCAGCGCGGAGCCCGAAGTGGGGCTAGATTTCACAGCCCTGAGATCATGACCTGAGCTGAAACCAAGAATGGGATGTTCAGTTGACTGAGCCACCCAGGTGCCCCTAAAAATAAAATCTTAAAAAATAAATAAATAAAATAAATATATAAATAAAATACTAAAATATGAATGAAAAATCACCCACGTTTTTGTTATCTTCACTACTATCAAGAGTTGGTGTATTTTAAATATTTTAACACCTATTTTTAATAAGAAATTTCTTTTCTTTTGCTTAAAAAGTAATATATACCCAGTAACATTCATTTGAAAATACGAAAACATAGAAAAAATTCCTTTTATAGATACAGATAGTCTTTGCTTTGGTCTGGATATGCAAAAATTTTAGTTGCATGGTGCAGTTAAATAACTTAAGTCCCCCAATAGATTTAGTTATCACAGCATAGTTACTATGAAAAACTACATAAAATACAAGTTTGCTGCTAGATCTTCAGTCTGTAAGTCACTATGTAAGTAATGGATGTACATCGTGATCTATAGCAGAGGATCCAGTTGATCTATACTCAGACTAGGAGCCCACAGAAGCTGTGGGATGATAAGTGGGTACTGTTTTAACTTGCTAAGTTCTGGGAACTTGTCAGGAGACACTATAAAAGTAACACACTATGCATAAAATTTTTGAGTCACAGTTTTTTTTGCCTTCAGTATCCTGTGGATATGGTCCCAGTGTCTTCAGGCATTTGTATTACAGAGAAAAAAAGTCTGAAGTCAGTTCATTTCACCCACCTGATCTGTGGGAAACCTTTTCCCTCCAACTGAATAACTAGAACATTATTTCCTTTGTGTTTATTTTACAAGAAATTTGGCAATATCAAGGTATAAATTTCTTCCCCTCTTTCCCTCTCTCCCTATCTCATTTGTTTTTAAGAATAATTTCTTGGATTTTATGTTAGATTCCTGTCTCTGTTTCAAATATGCTGATCTCCTCCCATTCAAGAAATGTTTATATTCAGAAACTCCCATTATTTTTAGGTTCCAAACTCCATTCTCTGCCCTATTATTGTCTCACATTTTAAAACGTCTGTACGTTTCTTTTATATTTTGGAGAATAAAATTTTCTCCCCCATAGTAGGTATTAAATACTTATAGTGTCCGCACTACTTTTAACTACTGTATCTCTAAAGCAAAATTTAATTGATATTGCATTTTAATTTCTCTGCCATCTTTATTCCATCATATTCTTACCTCATGCTCTCCAAACTTATACCATTTCTTTCTCATCTCAACCACTTCTGATCTTTCAGCTTCCTGTTTTATAAAACCCATATTTTCCTGAAGCCTATTGAAGATGCCAAACATTTTTACATTTCTTTTCTTTTGGGTGATTTAGTAAAGTGCTCTTTGATGCATTCTCCCCTCATTTAGTAGAAAGGATTTCCTTTCTTCTACATTTTTCCTTCTTCTCCTTCTTAAGTAGTGGTCTATCTAGCCTTGCACTTGCCAACAGACAGGTTTGGTGGATTACAGTTTACCAGAGTCTCTATCCACATGGATAAGATTGAATCTTCTCAATTCTGCATCTGTGGCTTTATAAAATAAACAGACACTAGCCCAATTTTCAGCAAGCTTTCATCTAGTGTAGCTCAGCTGGATCAAGGTAGAATCCTTACTCCCCTCGTCTGTGACATCTTCATGTAATAACAGAGCAGTGTTAGAAGGGTAGGCTCTAGAGTCAGCTGGGTTGGACGAATAACCTGAGTCAAGTCTCAGGAGCAATGCTAATGCGGCCAAGGCATTTAAACTCTCTCTGCTTCAGATTCCTTAGAAGTAAAATGGGGATAATAATACAAAAATCCCATTAATTGTCAGCTTTAAATGAGACAATGCATATGAAGGGCTTTGGCACTTTGTAAGCACTCAGTGTTCGCTTTCCTCTAATTTGATCATTATTATAGTACAGAAGACCCAATCCCTCTAAGTATACTATTACCAAGGCTCCTTGTTCACTCCCACCTCCACGTCTTTATTTGTGAGGGTGGCCCTTCCTGAATACAATGCATCATGCTACCACAGGCTCCCTCTCTACAGCACCCTATTTTCCTAATCGGTTCTGACTTCATGTCCAGAGAGGGAATCCTCAAGGAGCTGGCAAAGGGAATAGCGCTCAGATTGTTTCAAAAACTAGCCACATGCAGTTAGTGAGGTTAGTCACTTTTCGTACTGCTATAGGCCTCTTGGTTCAGAATAAGGGGACAGACAGAGGCAGGAGGGTAGCTCAGGCAGCCCTCCAATTCCACAAAACGTTTAAAGTCTCCATAAATCTTCAGAACAGTGGATATTTTCTTGAAACTTCTAGGTCGGTCTAGCTTGACAGTCAGTTGGCTTTGGCAAAGTTATCTTTTGGCCCATAAGGCACTTGTACCTACTTTCTCTGAGTTCAAGACCTGAAAAAAAAAACCATCAGTTGTACACATACAGATAACCAGACATCACCCAAACTCCACGCTCAGTCTTGACACTGCAAAGCTGTTTCTCTGACTGCGGATCGTGTCTCACTGAATGACAGCACTCCCTTCGCAGTGAGCCCAATTCAATACCCCAAGGTAATTTCCACTCCTCCCTCCACCTCAATTCAATTTCAGTCAGTCAGTAACTACTGCCCAGTCATTTCTACAATGCCTCTCCTGTCTGCCTCCCTCCTCACCATTCATGCTCCCTCAAGTCTGAATTCCATACTTCACCATTTTTCATCTGGACTCTTGTTACAGTCTTTGCAGTGGCCTCCCGGCCTCTAATGCCTTCCTTCTCCAATCAGTACTATTTATTGTTGCCAGGATTACCCTCCCCAAATGCAAATCTCGTCAGGTCTCTAGCCTTGTCAAACACTAACAAGGTTTTCCAATCTTATAGGAAAGAGTTTATTTTCCTTACTTGAAATACAAGGCCTATCACCACCTAATCCTAAGTCCTTTCCAGGTTTATCTCCTTAGAGACCTCTTCCTGGCAAACATCAGAACCAGGAGCCCCACCTGTCACACTCTGAGCACACGTGGCACTTTTGCTTTCCGACAGTTTACCTTTTTCATTTCTCTCACCCCAGGGCGCACTGTGTTGGCAAACACCTCAGTCTAGCAAAACCTGCCTCACCGTACAAGGCTCAGTCCCATGGCCACCTCTATGAAATGATCCGTGGGATGCTCGGATTAGCAATCAATTATTTTCTTTTCTAAGCATTCACTTGAATTTATTTTATTATATTATAGTCATCTCATTCTGCCTTTATTATAATTGCACATAAACCAGACTAGAGAAATGATTTTGCTTCATTTACTCTGATCTTCTACAATCTGGCAAGATGTTTTTTTACACAGTAGTGCTTCAAAAAAATTTCCTTGAAGTTATCAGGATTAAAATGGAGACAGGGGAATTGAAAGGATCCCATGAAAGAAAAAGCTAGTTTGTTTGTTTTTTTTTCCTTTTGCTTCTTTTCCTGCTTCTGTTCTTGCTGGGACCTGTACCCCTGCCTTACATATATATGCCTTAATGCATGTCCTCCTTGTAAGGGACAAGGAGTTAATGATATTGCAGTCTTCTGGCCCAACAGATAATATCTGAGGAATGACAGAGTGAAGCCATTGTGTGCATATTCCAGACCACTGGTGCTAGACATCTTGACGCCAAAACCCCCTACCTCCAGGGAATAAGTGACTTATGATAGACACCTGAACCCTGTCCTGGTTCTGACCAGTTCCTGGATGCCTGAGAGAACACATGCACCACAGCACAACTGTCAATAAAAACCCCAGACCCCAGGCAAAAACGTATGCTCCTTTCCTTTCCGAGTCTCTCCGTCTGTATCTGCTCTCTCAATATCTTCAATAAACTCTGCTTTCCCCTCTTGTTGGCTCTCGTTTGATTTCCATACTGTGTGAAGCCAAGGACCCCCCTGGCTGATCCTGCAGGACCCTCCCAGTGTCCTTGGACCTGGCCTGCCTGCGTCAAAACTTCCAATATGTGAATACTGCTTTACTTAAAATTATGATATTAAAGTATGCATGAAAATGCTCATATAGAAATGAAAATAAGACTATAACTTTTACTTTCGGCATCCTCCAATATTTTAGGGTCAGTTAATCTGCTCTGAAGATATAATAGCAAGATAAAATATGTAAATGTAAGTTTCCAGGGCATAGATTGCCCTCCTGCATAGTAATTACACTTAATTTAATCCTGTGTTCTTGACAAGTACAACTTTGAGTTGAACCATACTGTGGGTTTGTTCGTACTATTTGTATAGCATTTTATTTTATTTTTTAAAGCTTTATTTATTAATTTTAGAGAGGGAGAGAGAGAGAGAGAGCAGTGGGAGGCCCAGAGGGAGAGAAAGAATCTCAAGCAGACTGCCCACTGAGCACAGAGCCCCACATGGGGCTCCATCCCATGACCCTGAGATCATGACCTGAGCTGAAATCAAGTCAGACGCTTAACCAACTGAGCCACCCAGGCTCCCCTTTTTGTATAGCATTTTAAAATTTACAAAGTATTTTCACATTTCTTATGTAATTATGCCATTTGTTAGATAACATACTTTTTATTATCCATTTTTATGGGCTCAGACAAATCAAGATATAAGACAGAATAAATATGAGAAAGAACTGGACACCTGAATTACTTTTTCTCCCAAATCCAAGGTGTTGCTCACCACCTTTACTATAGTTCATTTTTGTTGAATTCTTGGTGTTCTTAAAAACCCCATTCTCCGAGTAACAGGATTTATGGGAGTCTTTACTAAAGGCCTAAGTAGGCTTGGCTACCCAACAGGGTGACCATAGAATTTACTGGGACATGTATGAGAGTAAAATGAGGCAATATTAATAATCACCAGAAGAGGCAGATGTAAACCAGGGCTGTCGTGGGCAAACTGAAATGTACGATCTATGTACTAGCCTCAAAAATTGAGAGAACCATATTTTCCCCCCTGTAAAACCAAAGTATAGAAAGTTACTTATGAATTGTCTATCTTGAAATATTTATTAGTTTCTGTTGGAAAACTGCATTTTATAGCAATGACATTTTACAAATCAAATTTACTTAAGAGATCTTAATAAGCATTGAAATAAACTGTAAAAATGTTGATTTGCCAGTTTTGGGTGGAAAACTTGCCCCTTCTCCCAAAACAAACATAAATAAACATAAACACATCAGAAAGCATCCTAAGAACAAAAATCTTAGGCATACTTATTCTGTACTTAATGTTGCAAATGGTCATGTAGTTGATGTCAGACAATATGTTGAAAGCATCCTTGACTCTTTGGCATTTCCAAAGTCTCTCTCTCTCTCTGTTTTGCAGATCCATTTTTATTTTTTTTGGATGGCTTTGATTTTTATTTATTTATTTATTTTAAGATTTTATTTATTTGACAGAGAGAGCACAAGCAGAGGGAGAGAGAGGGAGAAGCAGGCTCCCTGCTGAGCAAGGAGCCCGATGTGGGACTCGATCCCAGGACCCTGGGATCATGACCCAGGCTGAAGGCAGCCGCTTAACCGACTGAGCTACCCAGGTGTCCCGATTTTTATTTTGTTTTTGACAAACAAAAATTGTATATATTTAGGGTGTACAACAAGATGTGTAATATGTGTATACACTGTCAAATGATGACCACAATCTAACTCGTTAAAATATCCATCACCTCCCAGTTACCATGGTGTGTCTGAGTGTGCTGAGAACACTTGAGCTATACTCTCTCAGCAAATTTTAAGTATTAACATGTTATTATTAACCATGGTCACTATGTGTACTAGGTCTCCAGAGTTTATTCATCTTATAACTGAAAGTTTGTATTCATTAATCAATATTATTTTTTTCTAATTAAGAAGTTTTAAAGCACCATACAGTGGAGCCACAGACTACAGACCAATTTTCAACAAATATCAATACATAACTTTGGTTTTTAAATATTTTTTTTTTTAAGATTTTATTTATTTATTTGAGACAGAGAGAATGAGAGACAGAGAGCATGAGGGGAGGAGGGTCAGAGGGAGAAGCAGACTCCCCGCCGAGCAGGGAGCCCGATGCGGGACTCGATCCCGGGACTCCAGGATCATGACCTGAGCCGAAGGCAGTCGCTTAACCAACTGAGCCACCCAGGCGCCCATAACTTTGGTTTTTATAGTTTAATTGTTTAAAGGGATTTTGCTTTTGAAGATTATAAGTTCAGCCTTACTTTCCTTGGTAAAATTTATGTCACTTACAATAATCTAAATTTCTAAAAGCAAAATCAGTCATCTATTATAGAATATATCAGCTATAGGCCAATCACTGTTACAGAAAAGTCATTTAAAATTTTAATTCTTAATTTTATAAAAATTCCAACTTGCTAGTTTATGTATCACCCTGAAACTTATCGTTAACCCAAAATGATAAAAAATCTTTAAAGGACATTGCTTTCCTCCTGTTAAGTCACCATCTAAACTATTTCTGCAGCGATGAAATAGCTCAGATCTCTTTGTTACCAATTAATTGGTCATTAGGCCAACAAACATTTATTGATGGCAGAAATGCCATCCATAAAAGGTCAGAGATACTTTTATTATTAGGATGCAAATCAGGTTTTCTTGAATTCCCTTAATCTCAGTTTGGAAAAGTAATTTAACCCCCAAATAATCACAATTATTAAATTTTAATATGTAAATTAAGTGTTCTGAGAACATTTTGTAATGCTCAGCCATCTCTGGTTTTACAATAGTGAGTAAAGTTTTGATATTAATGAATACAACTCTCATGTCTTTGCACCTGATCCTTGCCTTTGATGACCTCCTATCACTCTACTTACTCTTTGCCATTGACTATTCTGGGTCATAAAGCAAGTGCCAACAAATTTCAAAGGCTTGAAGTCACATATGTTTCTTACCATTGTGAAATTAATCAGTGTTAAAAATAATTTAAAGAATCCTAAAATATTTCAAAATTAAACAATGACTAAGTAATCTATGAATTAGGAAAAAAAACATAATGGAAATTAGAAGATATTTCAAATTGAATGATTATGAAACTACAATGTATCAAGTTGTGGGATACAGCTAACCCTGTGCTTAGAGGAAAATTTATAGTCTTATATACATACATTAGAAACAGTGAAAGGTTAAAAAATTGATGATCTGAAAATCCAGCTTGACAGGTTAAAAAAGGAACAGTAAATTAAAGCCAAAGAAAGTAAAAGAAAATAAATAATAAAATTAAGGACAGAAATTAATGAAATTTAAAAGCATGAATTTGGATCACAGACATAATGTAAAACACAATACTATAAAACTTCTAGAAGACAACACAGGAAAATCTAGGTGATTTCAGGTTTGGTAATTAGCTTTTGGATACAATGCAAAAAGCATAATCCATAAAAGAAAAAAGTTGATAAGTCAGACTTCATTAAAATGAAAAACTCCACTGACTGGGAGAAAAAAACATATCTGATAAAAGACATATCCAAAGTATACAAAAAGCTCTTAAAACTCAACAATAAGCAAATAAACAAGTGAGACACCACTACACATCTATTAGAATGGCTAAGATCCAAAACACTGACAACACCGAGTACTGGCAAAAATGTGGAGGATAGAAATTTCCATTTATTGCTGGTGAGAAGGCAAAATGACACAGCAATTACAGAAGACAATTTGGCAGTTACCTATAAAACTAAACATGGTTTTAACATGCAATCCAGCAATCATGGTATGTATTAATCCAAATGAGTTGAAAATTTAGGTCTACACAAATATCTGCAAACAAATGTTTATGGCAGCTTTATTCATAATTGCCAAAACTTGGACGCAACCAAGATTTCCTCCAATAGGTGAATGGATAAACAAACTGTGGTACATCCATACAATAGAATATTATTCAGTGAAAAACAAACAAACAAACAGTTATTGTTCCATGAAAAGAAACAGAGGAAACTTAAATGCATACTGCTAAGTAAAAGAAGCCAATTTGATTAGGCTATATATTATATGATTCCAACCATATGGTGCTCTGGAAAAGGCAAAACAATATTGATGTTAAAATGTGGACTTTAGTAAATAATGATGTATTAATATCAGTTCGTCAGTTGTAACAAATGTATCACACCAAAGCTAATAATAAGGGTAACTGAGGGCAAGGAGCAGGGGAAGGAGTCTATGAGAACTTTACTTTTTGCTGTTTGTCTATTACCCCAAAATTGCTCTAAAATATAAAGTTTATTAATTTTTTTAAAGTTTAGCTGTGTCCTAAAAATGGAATAAAGGAAAATCAACAAAATAAATGTTCCTTAAAAAAGAAAAGAACTGATATAACTTTATCAAAACTGATCTTATAAAAATAAAAGATTAAAATAACCAATATTTAAGTTAAGAAAGAATATCATTACAGATCATATAGGTATTAAAATACAAGGATATTATTAAAAATGTATGCCAGTGAATTTAAAGTTTTAGATGAACTGAACCAATTCCTAGAAAAACCTTAGCAAAAGTAGTAGAAAATCCAAATAATCCCACATCTATTAAAAAAATTGAATTAGAACCTTTCCCACAAAGAAATATCCAGGCCCAGTTTACTTTACCTAAATTTCTTCTAAAATTTCAGAAAGAAATAATACCAGTCTTAAACAAAACTTTCCAATTAGTTTAGTATTTGAAAATCAATTAAATCAATTAATAAAATTAATTAAATCTTATTATCAATTAAGATAATATGATAATCTTAATATATGCAGGAAAAAAAGTCGAAATAATTCAACACCTGTTCAGGATGAAAACCTGTGGCAAATTAGGAATAGATGGGAACTTCCTTAATCTGAGACAGTAGCTACAGAAACCTACAGCCAACATCATACCTATTGGAGAAATATAGAAAGTTTCCCCCACCCCCCAAGAAAGGGAGATAAAACAAACATGCCCATTTTCCCCCAATTTATTCATCATTCTAATGAAAGTCCTAGATAGTACAGTAAGTCAAGGACAGCAAATAACTCAATAAATCAGAGAAAAAAAGGTATCATTATTTGTGAACAACATGGCTGTGTATGTAGAAAATCCCCAAAAATCTACAATCTATCAGAATGCATAAGTGAATTTAGCAATGTTGCTGGATCCAAAGTCAACATCTAAAATAACAGTTGTACAGAGTAGTAACTGAGAGTGAGAGAAGTGCCAGTAATGTTCTATCTCTTGCTCAGTCTGGATGCTGGGTACATGGGCATATTCATTTTGTGAAAATCTGTAGCTGCATACTTCTGACTAATGTACTTTTTTGGTATATACTTCATAAAATGCTTACTTAATGTTGTTTAATGGGTATAGAGTTTCAGTTTGCAAGATAAATTTCTGGAGAGGGATTGCACAATAATGTAAGTGTACTTAACAGCACTGAATTAAACACATAAAAATAGTTAAGATGCTAAATTTCTGTTATGTGTATTTCAGAATGAACAATTTTAAAAATGTTTACTTTAGAAACAAATGGCATTAAGATATTAATATTAAAGATTCTAAATAACACATAGGAAAAATCAAAGTCAAACTCATAGCTCACCATTAGAGAAATTCTGCCTCCCTCCACTTTAGGCTGAACAAAATTGTCACTCAAACTGATAACAGATGGAATACCATACTAAGAAATCACAATTCTTCAATTGTAAGGCAGTATTCACCATAAGATATATCATTGATTTAATAATAACTTTTGGGTGGAAACCTCCCCATGTTTATACTCACTTGTAGACGTATCTGAATAATAAAAGTGTGTGTGCCTTACAACAGAGCAAGTATGGGATGACTATAAAAATGAAGAAAGATGAACTGGTTTGCCTGGCCTTGGAACGTAAATCTAATGCCTCAAGGTAGAGCTATCCATCCCTTTTACTTAAGGGATCTTGACCACAAGAGTATTCGTGATTATGATAACAGAATCCAAAGAACACCAGCGTTATAGGAGATGAAATTTATTCTAATACTGATTTATTTATATATTGATAAAATAGGCATAAACACACCCTTTACGTTTCTTGGAGATTCAAGATTATCATAGTAGGGTCAGCCCCTAAAAAAGGCTGGGCTTACAGGGACAACGCATTTGTATTTTATCTGAGGTAGAGTCGTGCACTGTCCACACTGGCATGAATGGATGAGATAATTATTTGAGTAAGTGCACACATGTACATTTCCACAGAGAGAGGAAAAAAAAAAAAACACCATTCAGCTCTTTTAGTCAAGTTGACTGTTGCAAGCCTACTGGTTGAAAGGAGTCTATATGTTTTGTCGTATTTGATGGAAGGCTATTTATCCTGGTCAAAGAGCCACCACTAATCCACGAAGTACTTCAGGAATCTTTGGGCAGATTTAGTGTTTCAGGTGTATGGCTTGGGGGAAGAATGTAGGTTGAATTTGGGCCCTGATTGCCTTGTAACCTGGTGCTCTTGTGTAGGACATACACTGGCTGTGAAACACATTTGCCATCTTTTCTGGCCTTTATGGTGATACCTGAATGTCTGAGCCTCTTACATAAGATTATCAGTATATAATGATAGATCTTAATGACTGACAAAGAAATAGAGGCTTGAGTGTAATGTACATGGCACTGGAAATAAATGGTACCTCTGCTTCATGGATAAGCAATATTTGTTTTTATTTTTATTTACTTTTTTAAAGATTTTATTTATTTATTTGACAGAGACACAGCGAGAGAAGGAACACAAGCAGGGGGAGTGGGAGAGGGAGAAGCAGGCCTGCCGCGGAGCAGGGAGCCCGATGTGGAGCTTGATCCCAGGACCCTGGGATCATGACCTGAGCCGAAGGCAGGCGCTTAACAACTGAGCCACCCAGCTGCCCTGCAGTATTTGTTTTTAAAGAGATTTTAAAATACATTCCGTGAAAATATATTTGGAACATTTGAATGGGTTTGCCTTTAATGAACGGTGGAAACGTGGAGAGAAGGAGGGTTTCAGGGCTTTAGACATAGGATACTCCTGACAGAGAGGCATACTCATAAATTATGGAACTTTTCCATGTCCAGAGTGGGTGACTATAACCTTTCAGATTTACATGTAATAAACTGACTCTTTTTTAAAAAGACTGTACACAGAAATGCCACTTTATGTTTGCAACAATGATTTAAATTCTATCATGAGTATCTTAAAAATATGAGCATTAAGAGGAGCCCCCAATTTTTTTCACTCAAAAACAAAGGGTCTACAGAGCTTGCTTTTTTTTTTTTGAACTGTAATGATTCTGAATTATTTTTGATTAACAAAGAAAATGGTCTGCTACTTCAGTGTCTGTGATTACATTTCAGTACAATAGAGAGAAGTCACTAATGGGTACCTCTGAGGTCAGGACTGAGACTGTATGTTCAAATTTGTTTATTAATGAGCCCAGGACAGGGATCTCCTTCTAGGATGTCAAGATTTGTTAATAAAATAAAATCTAAAGTACTGTTAAAATGTTACACACCAGACTATCTAAGAATATTATCCTAATGTATAGCCTCTGAAATAAGCAACGCTCTTCCAAATACCCGGGACATGTATGGAGGGGGAGAACTTAATCAGAGAAACTGCCACTCTCTCATCAATGGCAGGAGGAAAATGGGAAATTCAAGATGCAGAAAGGAATTACTGCAAATATATGTGCACTTTTGGTCACTGCTTTTTGATGAAGAAAATATTGTGCATAATAACTCGAGAATGTATTTAACATAAATTATATTTGCATGAATTATGTTTATTCATATGGTCAGATACATAATGGCTTGCTTGATAAATGGCTGATTAGTCTTATAATCAGCCCAAGAGGGACCTGCTTCAAAAAACTCTCTCCTGGGGGCATCTGACTTTCCAGATATTTTCCATTTTGCCTTTATAAATAGTGAAACGTTGCCAGATTTGGGCACCCCAGATAGCTTTTTTCCAGCTTCCAGTCTGCAACTGGGGCATTACTTCCTCAGGCTGGAATGCCTAAAGAAATCGGACAATCGCTCGTCATAAACCTCGGAAGCACATCCAAGGGGTTAGTGCAATACCCACTTCAAGGAAAGGTGGGTTTTCGTAAAGACAAAACATTTCAAGGGAACCATGATTTCTTTCTTCAATAACATAAGGAAAATGTGATATTTCTGATAAGGAGAAATAACTGCTGCAGATACTAGCACTTTTAATTGCTGTGTTTTAATGCTGAGACTACTGATTCCACCTGATAGCCCACATGAGACACTTAGATGTGGAACATGCCTTCGGGACTCCGGGAAAAAAATCTGAAATATTTCCCTATGGTTAGGTAGCTTTATTCTGGTGTAGATGGTCTTATATTTTCACTTCATGTTTTGCCTCTCAGTAATATTCCCAATTATTACGACTAACTCTGTCTTCAAATGGATCTCAGTTGTCACATATTCTGGAAAGTTTCTCCTGACTGACCCCCACCGGGAACTCCCAGTCTGGATATGCAATCCTCTTATACATTCCAATATGAACTTGTATTCTTCAGTATTGTTGTAATCAAAACGATCAGGATATTTGTCAATCCTTACACCTGGTGTTTTGGCTTCCCATATGGTAATCTTTTGGGGATTTGCCCTGTGGATCCTTGCGTTTCCTGCAAGGTCAAACAGAATACCTACCCCTTATTTGACATTCAACTAATGGTGAATAAAAGAATTAAGTCCTTACAAAGCAATTTACCTCTATTACATTCCAATGTAAATATCTCTACCCTTTGTTTACTAAACTTGATATTTGGGTATCTACTCCCCTCTGTTCTTGCCCTTATCATAAACTTCTTTCAGGAAAGGAAGTAAGTCAGATTGTGAAAATAAGACGCTTCAGTACTGTTAGGCAGAAAGTTCTGAGATCAGTATTATATCACTGGGGCCACAGATCTGTGTTCAGGTGTTTAATACCATTCTCTTTATGATAACATAATGAAAAAGGTTTGTGGGTTCAAGAAAATAGAAAAATTAATATAGATATGTAGTGGTTAATTACAACATGGGAAGTTAATACCATAAAGCCTGTGGCAAGAAAGTATTATAATTAAGATGGAAAAATTAAAATAGCATAGGATTTTCACCTTTCTCTCGGTTACTAGGCAGGAATGACCAATTAGGGCAGGTATTATATAATCAATTTTATGAATCATAAGCATGCCAATTCCTTATTATGACTGTTTCCTCATAATATAAGTTCATTATGTTATAAATAATACGCACTTGGTCCTTGCAAAGATGAACAGAGTTTTAAAGGTCAAAGTACCAGATTTGAAATCACTGTTTTTAATAAAATGTATATGGCTTACAATGTCTGCCACTTCTTTATTTTGCTTTTTCTCTTTCTGCAAGCAGTTTACAACCCTAAGAAAATATCTTTATCTATTGAAAATTAAAAAATATATATATCCAGGGACATACAATGCAGATTAAATTCTACCTGATGGCATTTAAAAACTAGGTAAAACCTTAATTCAGTCTTTGGAGTTTTAACAGAAGTGGTGCCCAAGTAGGAGATGTCAACAACATAGTTTGTTTCAACATACACGTATTCTTATGAATATAGACTTTGCTTAAATACCTGCTGCCTTTCAGAAACCTTCAGTGAAACAATGGAAGCAAAGTTTTACTCCCCAATGCTTGTGTTTTAAATAATCCCATTATTAGAATTGGCTCTCGCTTATGACTTTGTTTTTGCAAACTTCTTGTTTATTTAGTATACCTTACTCATTTGCCTTATGCATATGTTATATAACAATGGAAGAGCTTCAAAATGAGAATACTCAACATAGTATCCTCCCCTGCTCAACACTACTTTCAATCTGCCATCCATTTGCTAAACTTGGTTGAAACAAAGCACTGATCAGGCAGCTGTGAAAAATGTATAACAATACTAATTGTGATTGACAGACTAATTAAGTTGGGGGTGGGGGTGAGGATGGGGTAAGATGACCCTCAAATGTTTTATCATTCAGTCCACAATCAATGGGGGTAATCAATGTAGATGATTTGCCTAAACTGAACTTCCCATTAACCCCACAAGCCACTTAGCAGAGTTAATACATAGACTTGGGATTTTTTTTTCTTAAAAGAGTTCACATTCTATATAATTCACTATATAGAGGAATTATGTAGACATTATTTAAATATTAGAAATAAACTGATAAGTGGAGAAAGCATGTTAATATTGTTAAAATAGGCCACATTTTGACATATAACAATAAACCAACTATGTTATTTATTTTTTGAAATGTATATATTTGTATCTTCAGTTTTCTGAAAGATATTTATTTCATAAAATAGGTCCTTATAACTTCACATAATAGCAATGCTTCCAAAATACACACGGAAACTTTTTTAGATACATTTAAGCAAAGACCTTCATAATATTTAAAGACCTGACTTGCCAATGTTTAATGGGTCAATCAACTGATTAAGATTTATTTAGTGCCTATACTTTTTTAGCGTCATATAAATAATGAAGAATGGAATCTAACTGGATTGCAACCTGCTTACGACAATCTATTGCATTTGATTGCTTGTTGAATTCTTGATATAGATTCTGGAAATTTAATATGATATTACATAGTGTAGAACAACGTTTCCCAAAAATGAGTTACAAGAAAAGATACTCTGCATGAAAGGGGATTTGAGGCCAGGTAAATTGGGGAAATACTTTATATGTGAAGATTCAAAATGGGTATTACCACGTTTGGCTCATCTAGAGACATACAAATAGTCTATAAATATGCTAAACTATGTAACTTCTTTAATAGTCAAAAACCTCAAATTAACATAATAATAAGAAATATGTTTTTGATCACTCATATTAGGGATGATAGGAAAAAATATAATATTCAGTTTTGCCAAAGAAATGGGGAAATGGGAATACCCATATATAAAACTAAGCTAAGGGCAAGCTTAGCTGGCTGTTCTATAAATTGGTACTAACTTTCTGGCTGGGAATATGTACCAAAAATATGTTCACATTTTGATTCAGCAATTTTCTGATGACTGCAACCTAAAAAAAATAAAAATTAAGACTGTAAATGTATACACACACACACACACACACACAGATTGTAACTTTTTTTGGGCTATCTTAAAACTGTGTGGTGAGATATGTTTTTTTTTTTTTTTGCTTATCTTTATTTTCTACTTTTCAAAACTGAAGTTTTTAAAAGATACGTAAAAATTCTTTGAAAAAAATTTTTGAAATGCTTTAACCTAAAATTCAAATCTCTGATTTTTAATAGTCAATATTCTAACCTTACAGAATTTACTGAGACAGAATCCAAGGAACCAGATAAAGACAAGTATTTATAACCCAGTGATCAAAACCAAAGACAATAAAAACAAAGAATGGCTAAGATGACCCTCAAATGTTTTATCATTCAGTCCACAAAGCTGAATTTGGTGCCTCAAATTGTTGTAAGGATAGATGAGAGCTAACTCATTATTTGAAGAAACCACTTGAGGTGAATGGACATTCACAGAAATATCAAGCTGGTGTCAAAAGATGCCAATTTTTAACATAATAGAATGCTGCATTACTTTCATCTTCTTAGATATGTTACTTGTACTTTTATTATTGTAATATCCATTGTTCTAAAACAATATATCCTTAAATGTAGAATCCTTAATAGTCCAAAGGGACAGGTTAAAAGTAGTTACAGACTATTACCCTACTTGAAAGTAAATCTAGAGAAGGAAGGCTAATCGAGGAGGGCAATATTTACAGATTTGGATTAAAATAGATCAGTAAAGAAAACAGAACATGATAGGTTCAATAGACATGGGGAGTAATGCTATCTCTTGAGAGGCAAAGAGGGGAATATAAATTAAGAATAACCATTTGTATTTGCTTAAAAAAAAGTCTTCCCATATAAAAGGCATTATGTCTGTGGGAATTCTTATTGTCTGTGGGTATGTATTTCATTTAAAATCAAATTAAGGCATCCAACAAATTATTCTAGTGATCTAGGTAAGCACAGAGCTAAACATGAACTCAAAATAATAAAGTAAAAATATTACTGATAAGAATAATACACACCAAAAGTATTTTTAGAATTAATAAATAACAAAGACAATGTCTCTAAGTAATGTGTACACCAAGAATGCCACATAAATGTAGAAGTGCTATTTCATGTATCATAACTTAAATTTGGAAAGTATTTTTTTTAATATAGAGAGATGTTTTACCATCTAGACTATTATCTGATTCAAATCTCACAGTAACTCTTTATATCTGTATTTAAGAAACACTCTAATAGCATCTCAGCTACTTCTATCTTCTCCCTATGTGGTCCAATAAGGTAGACACTAGACACGTATGGTTATATAAGTTTAAATAAATTAAAATTATATAAAAGTAAACAGTCAGCTCCTCAATCACTCTAGCCATATTTCAAGTGCTCAATAGCCACAATGGCTGGTGTTTTCTATGTTGGACAGTGCAGATACAGAATATACCCATCACTGTAAAACGTTCATGGGTAGGGCTGCAGAGAATGCATGGGAGAAACACATGGTCTCCTGAGCATCTTGTAGGCTGTGCAAGAAAAGCTCATATTAATAACCAAAGTGTAACTCTGTGCACATCTTTTGGGACCATGATCCACAATGTGGTGAGTCCGTTCAGGAATGGTTATCCCCATCTTACAAATTAAGATCCATGTTCAGAAGATAAAATGCCTTTCCTGAGGTATATGCAGTATATATATAGTACATGACAGACTCATGAACTGAATCTGACACTAACTTCTCAACTGGTCGGAGATCATACTCTGACAAAAAAAATCCCTATGTAGCTTCCATTCAAAATATAAGTGAACACAATTCACTACAAGGTAGTTCAGTGCAATAATCACTGCCATAATTTTTCTCAAATCTTTTGTAATTATATTACCAAAAACTATAGTGCAGCTAATCTTAAATTGACTAAATATAAATAATCTCCAAAACTACTTGTAAAAAATGTTAGACAAATGTTCAAGGGCTAACTGTATTGATCAATATAGAATAACACTAACAGTGTAACAAATTCAGTAAATGAATCATTTAAAAACCTTAACCAGTTAGATAGTTGGAGTGAATGTCTTACAGTTGTCAAGTTTATCAGTGTCCAATGCCTGGCCCATACATAGTAGGCATAATGAAATTTAACTCACTCTATTTAAGTTGGGAAAATACTGGGTATAAAGCAGTAATTTTTGTTTTGTTTTGTTTTTGAGAGAGAGGGCTCACGCAGGGGTTGGGGAGGGGCACAGGGAGAGGGAGAGAGAGAATCTTAAGCAGGTTCCATACCCAGTGCAGTTCACAGCCCACGTAGGGCTTGATCTCATGACCCTGAGATCATGACCTGAGCCAAAATCAAGAGTTGGACGCTTAATCAACTGAACCACACAGGTGCCCCTAAAGCAGTATTTTTAGAGCTTTGAGATATGGGGAAAGAAGATGACTGCTATACTGGTTTGAGCATAAAAAGCATTTTGAAAAAAGGCATGTGTTAATAGTGAAATAATTTTGGAAGAGTCTGGAATTAACTTTAAAGTTTCTTTTCTTGCTTGAGATTTCTGAGTCTATGATTTCTGTTGAGGAACTATGTAGTATGATCATAGTATCATTTATTAAAAACAAACTAACTGTGCTTTATTTAAAATAGATTGTCTGAATTTTCCCCTCTTCGTCCAACTGGGCATATCCTGCATGGCCAAGAAAAGAACACACATATCTACCCCTTATCCACTTCTCCCTAGATACTAACGTGTCTTCTTTCTCCTCAGTGGCCAAACACAAATGCCAGCCCTAATCATATTCTAGCAAATAACTGTTCAACATTTCTATTGCCAAAGAATTTTAAAGCCAGAAAGGCCCACAAAAGTCACAAATGGCTCTAATGGTTCTCTGCATCTATCTGCATATAAGATACAAATGCAGGGATCCGAAGGGGTACGTGCACCCCGATGTTTATAGCAGCAATGTCCACAATAGCCAAACTGTGGAAAGAGCCTAGATGTCCATCGACAGATGAATGGATAAAGAAGATGTGGTATATATACACAATGGAATATTATGCAGCCATCAAAAAGAATGAGATCTTGCCACTTGCAACGACGTGGATGGAACTGGAGGGTGTTATGCTGAGCGAAATAAGTCAGTCAGAGAAAGACATGTATCATATGCTCTCACTGATATGAGGAATTCTTAATCGCAGGAAACAAACTGAGGGTTGCTGGAGTGGGGGGTGGGGTGGGAGGGATGGGGTGGCTGGGTGATAGACACTGGGGAGGGTATGTGCTATGGTGAGTGCTGTGAATTGTGTAAGACTGATGAATCACAGACCTGTACCTCTGAAACAAATAATACATTATATGTTAAAAAAAAAGATAGTAGAAAGGGAAAAATGAAGGGGGGGAATCGGAGGGGGGGACGAACCATGAGAGACTATGAACTCTGAGAAACAAACTGAGGGTTCTGGAGGGGAGGGGGGTGGGGGGATGGGTTAGCCTGGTGATGAGTATTAAAGAGGGCACGTACTGAACGGAGCACTGGGTGTTATACACAAACAATGAATCATGGAACACTACATCAAAAACTAATGATGTAATGTATGGTGATTAACATAACATAATAAAATAAAATTTAAAAAAAAAAGAAGAAGAAGCACCACAATGGGAAAGCACATGGAGAGTTCACACAAAACCACCTAGGCAGCCTGCAGGCAGCAGGAAAACAACAGTATCAGTAGAACCCTGTGACGGGCTTTCTAGTGCTGATCCATAGTTTGGAGAGCCAGGTTGAAGAAACAGCAGGCTATCGGGTTTACTACAGAACACATTAAAACAGCAAAGCTCTTCCCTCCAATATTTGGTCAAGATCATGGATTTAAATTTTTGTGATAGCCTGACTTGTAGGCAGAATTCTTTGGTTTTTATACTAGGGAAGGAAAGAAAGTAACTCAAATTGTTTTGGGGAGGAATCAAAACTACCTGAACTCTGTGAATTAAATAAATAACAAGGAAAATTTGTGCTCTACAAGGGAGTCTGCAAATCTGTAAGCCAGAGCATCTTCTGCTTTTTAGGTAGGGGAAGGTGATATCGGAGCCCATTGGATGCCATTTTATGACATGGACATTTACACAGTAGGTGACCATGAATATCTATATGGTATTAGAAAGAACTACTGACTTCTGGGATTAGTATAATAGAATAAGCAGCGAAGTCTACCTCCCTTCTCTCCCTTTGTTTTAAGAATAATAAAATTATATCAGTGCTGAGGAGGAAAAAAAGAAAGGTACCAGCCGAAGACCAGAAAGTTTGAGAAACCAGGTAGAAATTGAGCAGATAAAAGGGCATAGATTGACAAACAGAAATATGGAAAAAAGCAGTCCAAAATACCAGAAGTAAATTCTTACTTCTCACAGAACACAAAGGGTAAGGGTGGGCCACGGTACAATCATACAGGGAATTAATTAAAATCCACCCTCAAGAATGGGCAGGCCTAAAGCAAAACGAAACACAGCAACAAGAACCAAACAGAATGGGCAGGCCTAAAGCAAAACGAAACACAGCAACAAGAACCAAACAGAATGGGCAGGCCTATATAACATCTACTCCTCCCACATCCTCTCCAAGTCTTAGAGCAGGCTTCTCATACAAGCGGCTTTTGCCCCTGGGATAAAGTGAGAAGTGCATTATTAGACTAAGAAAACAGCCATCCTTCTAGAGAAAGCACCCAATATGGGTGTAGGAATGCAAAAGATAAGCAGAGCAGAGTTTAGAGATAACTCCCAGCTTCAATTACAGACTTGCAAGTTAAGTCAGTCATGCCAAAGTAACACTGTCTTAGCTTTGGCAATGGTGCCAGTTGGTTGACTCAGTCCTAAAGTGAAGCCTGCCTGCCAACACACTCCCATTTGAGGGAGAAGCCTATCGTTGAAAGAAACCTACGCAACCGTGCAAAAAATTACCCCAGCTACTAATCTTATTATTTATCAGCCTTCATTCATATATTGAACCAACAACTAAAAACTTCAGACCTTTGAAGAAAACCAATAGTATAAAAAAATGAAAAAGATGAACAAATGTAACAGTCTCAAGAGATCAGATGATTCAGAGAACAGAAGGAAGTTTTAAGAACCTTCTCATTTGTATCTTCAGAAATATTTATTGGTTCCATAAAGTAAAATAAAAATAGCTTGCTAGCTGTTTCAAGAGCCATCATTTTTAGCACAGAATCAATATAGAAAAAATAGATATTTAAGTTTATTATTTGAGTAATAAAGATAACCATCAAAAGAGCTCAAAACAATAGAATTAGCAAAAATTGTAGGTGGTGAAAAATTCCTAATTTTTTTTTTTAAGTATTTTATTTATTTATTTGACAGAGACAGCGAGAGAGGGAACACAAGCAGGGGGAGTGGGAGAGGGAGAACCAGGCTTCCCGCGGAGCAGGGAGCCCGACACAGGGCTCAATCTCAGGACCAGGACCCTGGGATCATGACCTGAGCTGAAGGCAGACGCTTAACCAACTGAGCCACCCAGGCGCCCCTAAATTTCTAATCTTTATAGCAAGGAGTCAACAAATTCTACCTATAGTTGATAAATCAAGAAAGAGAAGTAGTATGTTTCATATATAAATGCTACAGGAGTTTAGAGGAAACAACCAATTACTTGGGGGCAAAAATGACATTGCTTGAATTCAGTTTAAGTTTGTATATGGAGATAGCCAAGCCAAAATGTCCTGCTTAGGAGGAATATTCAGGACTCCTTTTCATTTCATGAACAGGCACAAATACTAGCATATATTCAGTATGCTTGGAAATTTTTCTAATGACAAATCTAAAGCAGTAACTAACTACCTGCTTATTGACATATGTTACAGAAAAGCAATTCCCTTCAGATCCTAGAGAGCAACAGTCTTGGGGAAAATACGACTTGTAAGCTTCTTGAGTGTTTCACTTTTTATATTCAAGAGCAAAACACACATACACAAAAACAAAATAAAACAAAACAAAAGGAAAGAAAGAAACTATAAAACCATAACAGGTGCTTTCTTCTGGGGCTGGGGGAGAAGAGACATTTCTTAATGTTTTTGACCATTTCATATATACTTTTTAAATATTGTGCAGGAATTACTTAATTCCTTTATAGTATTTTTTTAAAAAATATAATTCAACTATGGGGCTCAGACTAGTTCAAAAACTGAATGAGTTTAAAATAAATATTAGACATTTTAAAATGAGGATGAGATGGGGCACCCGGGTGGCTCAGTAGTTAAGCCTCTGCCTTTAGTTCAGGTCATGATCCCAGGGTCCTGGGATCGAGCCCCGCATCGGGCGCCCTGCTTGGCAGGAAGCCTGCTTCTCCCTCTCCCACTCCCCTGCTTGTGTTCCTGCTCTCGCTCTCTCTCTCTGTCAAATAAATAAATAAAATACTAAAAAAAAATAAAATAAAATGAGTATGAGAACTTCAAAATCATCAATAAGACATCAAGAATGGTGGATTTTATTATCTCATGTTCACCAAATTAGCAGCTGACTTGAACTTTGAGAAACTATTGGATAACTAGTAAGAGAATCATTTCCTCTTCTATTCACGTTTAGGGAATACTTCCCAATTTCTACCCTTGCTATGACTTTTCTCAAGTATTTTATTCACATGTTGAAAATACTGACAATCAATGTAACCCAAACTGAATTAGATACAATTTTAAGAAATACTATGGCTTTGTGTGTTTAAAGTTGGCTCATTTGAACAATTATACCTGGAACCTGGTGAGAATAATGAAAAATCTAAATTTTTATTATGATTTAAATAATGAGTACCTACTAAACTCAGCCTTTAAATAGTAATGATTAATTAGGCTTTAATAATACTAGTACTAGTAGTACTTTGTTACAAAAACTGCTTTTACTAATATGAACTATGATTTATAAATGCATTGCAATACAAAGACATTTTGTGCTAATTCAAGAGAAATTATTTATAGGAAATAATATATTATTAGAAATATATTTAAGCATATGTAGAAGAATAAGAACATGAACTATATTGTTTGGAATCCTGACATCCTAATACATTTCAAATGACTGTTCTGGGGGAAAGCTTTCTTCCAAAATCTCAGTTAAAATGGAAACACATCCAATCAAATACTGATATATACATCACCATTCCAGGATTAAGAAACAAATAATTTAAATTAATATAACATATGGAAGCACTTTATTTATTTTAAAAATATTAAAGTCAAAGAAATGGTTAATGAGTAACACTATGACAAGTTATTATTAAATGTATTATAAGATGCAAATATTGTTAAAATATATGTGCATATTTAATGTATGAATTAAAGTCATCAGGCATTCTGTATAGTGTCATTTAATTTAACAAATGATAATAAGGTATTTATAAATGGAATCTTCATAGAAGAGTAAACATCACTAAAAATACTTTCAATAACCCACACTATAGTAAATCTCTTTATCCTCTGTATATCCCACAAATAATCTTTTTACTCCTGAAATACTTACAGGACGTATTTGATATTAAGTGATATACAATTTTTTTAACATCATAATGTAAGTAAACCTTCAGTTTAACCACTGTATCTATCTGATATACACAAGTTACTGGGTGAAAAATTTAGTCAAGCAAGTTAGTAGCATTTTGCTGACAAAACTCCAGAAGTATTATATTACTGAAATCTTACTTTTAAACTCAATTTACTCAACACAGTTGGTTTGTGCAGACACAGTTTTGTCTTTCCCACATGCATACAAAACAGCAAAATAAATATCTAAAACTGTTAAATATAATCACAGAGCATAAAATTGTTTTCCCCAGACTTTTAATTATTATATTAAACCTTAGCCCTAGCTATAAGGATCCCAAATAATTCTTTAAATTATAAATGCATCTGGGGGCGCCTGGGTGGCTCAGTCAGTTAAGCGGCCAACTCTTGATTTTGGCTCAGGTCATGGTCTCAGGGTTGTGAGATCGAACCCCGCATAGGGCTCTGCACTGGGTGTGGAGCCTGCTTAAGATTCTCTCTTTCCCTCTCCCTCTGGCCCTCCCCCTCCTCTCTCTTAAAAAAAAATTATAAATGTATCTGCACACTATCTTATAGTAATCTGTGTGTGTATATATATATATATTTCAGAATATTCATTTTCTGAAAGTTGTGCTTTAGAACAGTGCTTCTTAATCTTCAATGAACATATAAATTGGCTAAGGATCTTGTTAAAATGCGGATTGTGATTCAGTAGGTCTGGGGTGGGGCCCAAGAGTTTGCATTTCTAACAAATTCCCAGGTAATGATCCTGGCCCACGGAACACATTGTGTGGAGAGGCTCTTAAATAAGTATTTCTTAATCTTGACTAATCCTCAGAATCATTTGGAGCAGTGGGTAGATAAACACTGAAAATAATAAATCTCTTGTTTGGGGTGAGACTCAGAAAACTGGCCAGATGGCTTACCTAAGTTCAAAACACTGATTTAAAAACTAGTAAACTTGGGGCGCCTGGGTGGCTCAGTCAGTTGGGTGTCTGCCTTCGGCTCAGGTCGTGATCCCGGGGTCCTGGGAATGAGCCCCACGTCGGGCTCCCTGCTCAACAGGGAGCCTGCCTCTCCCTCTCCTCCCTGCTCGTGCTCTGTCACTCTCTGCTTCTCTCAAATAAATAAATACAAATCTTAAAAAAAAAAAAAAACTAGTAAACTTAACAAAAACTCTCTGCATTCTTTAATGTCTCACTATTTCCAACAATATTTACGTACTTCAGAAATTTTTCTTGGGGTGCCTGGGTGGCTCAGTCGGTTAAGCAGCTGCCTTTGGCTCAGGTCATGATCCCAGCTCCTGGGATCGAGCCCCGTGTCAGGCTTCTTCCTCACCGGAAGGCCTGCTTCTCCCTCTCACTCTGCCTGCCGCTCTGTCTACTTGTGTTCTCTCTCTCTCTCTGACAAATAAACAAATAAAATCTTTTAAAAAAAGAAATTTGTCTTGATCAGTAATAAAAAGCTACTATCAGAAGAAAAAATTGGAGGAAAAAAATTGAATATTGCTTACCATTATGTTTACACTAAAAAATGGTACTTCCTTCCTGATTCTATGAAGAGATATTTAGATTAAGCAGTATAAATGACAAAAGAAAACAAAATTCCACAGAAGCAAAACAAAAGGAGATTACCCTTTAAAGTACTCACTATACGCCAGATACTTATGTACATTTCTCGTTATGTAGAATGGGAAAATGAAATTGTTTTCCTCAAAGTAATCAGAATCTAGAAGAGAAAAAGGTGAAAGCAGCTTTCCATTCCATACGGATTTTATGTAGCAACTTGAAGCTGCCTTTGTTGGGACATGATTTGGATTCTATGAACTCTACCACCCTGGGTAGCAGAGAGGATGGAGAGACTTGAGGGGTCAAAGGCGTAGAGGTGGGAAAGGTTGGGGATATTTAGGGCAGAGTGAATATTTTGATTATTTTTGAGAGTCAGTTAAAAATAGGGAGTAACAAGACATGGCAGGAGGGGGAGATCTCAGAAAAATAGCACAGTTTCAAGAATGCCGAATAAGTGTTTTGACTGTCAAACAGAAGAGACTTAATGAGAATAGAAGATTTAATGAGAGTACAGTGTTGGTTCAAGAAAGATAAGGAAATGTAAACTAACAGAAGAAAAATAGAAAGTTGTCAGAATTGAAAAAAAAAAAAAACAATCAAATTTTGAGAGCGTGAGTTGGAATGGTGCCTAGTGACTGTCAAATCTTTTTTGTGTTCTTGTCTGAAGTGGGTGGAGCTGAAAATCCCTGGTTTACAGGAGATGGAGAAAAGCAAAGTCAAAGTGTCCAAGGCAGCTAATAGGATTCAAATATTCAGGCACGCTTCTAATGCGGGGCGATGGGGGGAGCTTCTTTCTAAATGATGTTTGTAGGGAAGTAATTAAAACCCCCAGAAAAAGCCACAGGTGGTGTAACATAACGGAGAGAGAGATCTTCGAGTCAGACAGACCTGAATTTGAATCTTGGCTTAATCATTTGCTAAAACGTGACTCTAGGTTGATTATTTTACTTCTCAGTTAAGTCAGTTTCCTCAATAGAAAAAAAATATATGTAAATAGCTATAATAAAAACTACTGCAGGGGCGCCTGGGTAATGCAGTCGGTTGAGCATCCCACTCTTGGTTACAGCTCAGGTCATGATCTCAGGGTCTTGAGATGGAGCCCCATGGGGCTCCCCACTCAGCGAGGAGTCTGCTTCTCTCCTTCTGTACCCCCTCCCCAACCCCCCCTGCTCGCACACTCACACTCTCTCTCAAATAAAATAAATAAATCTTAAAAAAAAAACCAAAACAGAAAACCAAAATTACTGCAAAGTGTGGTTATGCCTTAAAGGGTGGGCTTCTGCCAAAGAGACCACATTATGATTCTGTCTCATAAAACCTGACATAGTCGATACTTTCACCAAAACCCCAGTAAAGGCAAAACAGAAAAACAATTTAATTCAGTTTGGAGAGCTTCAATAAATTGGCTTAGCAGAGAACTGAAATATTAAAAAAAGGAAAAGGATTTTTGTCAGCATGTTAAAAGGAATTATTTTTGGCAGCAATGATGTAGGAACTTCTTGGTCAGAAGTCATGGAATCATTTGGGGAGATGACACTTCCAATTGTTTATCACCAATTCCTGAAATTCTACTATTTAAGGTCTACTTTGTAAAGCAGAAATATCAGCTGCTGTAAAAGGCTCCAAAAGCAAGGTCCTTATTTGTCTCTTTATTAGTTTTCCTTATGCTTTAGTTCTGATTTTATGAACAAAAAGAAGGTTTTTTGTTTAAGGATATGTTACCCTGTCATACCTTTGTATCCAAATTGTGTAGTACTAAGTGCAGAATTAAGCAATGAAATGTATGTCTAAGGGCAGTTTCAGTGGTTGAGTTACTGGGTTGTTCTTAAAATTTAATACTGTCAATACAGTGAAAAAAAGACTATCATAATTATTTCTGCATATATTTCATTCTGGTTGCAAGTTCTGCTTTCACTAAAAGGTTTTTCTAAAAAGTGAAAAGCTTTATTTTATTAATTACTAAAAATTAACCAATTACTTAAAAAGTTCAAAAGCTTCATGTATCTAAATGTTTCATAAAATAATTAATATTCTTCAGATGTATATTAATCCATCTTAAATTTCTAAGAGAAAGGAAAGAACACTCATCTTGTGACTATGCTGTTAGTCTCTTATGAGAAAATCACTGCTAAGTTTAAACTGTAATGAGTAGTTATTCTTTTGGCTAATAATATCCTAACGTATAACAAATACAGTCAGAGTAAAGCTATCATAACTAGAAAATTTTAGCAACCATGAATATACCCTTCCCTTCTTTTGTACCGTTTGTCATAGAAATAGGAATCCCTAAGAGGTGATATGAAGTTCAAATGTAGACATCATGACATGGGGGAGAGGGACACAGTGATAGTCACAAGGCATAAACAGGTTTAACAAATAATGTAAAAGAGGTAAAAACCCATCTATGAGTTTACTCATCTAGACACACAGATTCCAATATTTTTCTAGTTCAATCACTTCTTCCTAATGTTCCTAAGGATATTTTTAAATAGGATAGTCTGGTACTGTTACATTCACTTCTTTGCTCAAAATCTTCCAGAATATTTAAAGTTCTTTAAAAATTCAAAACTTCATCCTCAAATTTCCATTCAATTCCGATGAAAGTGGGTTTCTATTCCCTTTAAAGAACTACATTCATCTGTGCCCTGGATGCTGGCAGTCTCCTCTCATCACCTTTCATTCCTTTTTTCAACTTCTTACTCTTCTTTCACTTTTAATCTTTTCATCTCCACTGTCTCCTCCCCTCAAGACCTTTCCTCAGTCCTGCTCCCTCATAAGCCCCATCCTATTATCTCCCTTTTAAGCAGCATTTTCCCCAAAGGACCAGTGTATACATACACGTATCATCTCTACGTGAACTCCTTCAGTTGCCATGCAAGTCATCAACTGTGTTCTGTTGAAAACACTCTTGCCAAATCTATAACTTGCTTCATGTCTCATCCTCGTTTTAAAACCACCCTTCCATCTGTAATAATGTTTTTAACAATCTCTTAGCTTGTTAAAAACCTCTTCTATTGTCCATTGACTCCTGGCTCCTAGTTCTCTGCTGTCTTATGGATTCACATCCTTTACTGGTTCTTCTTTTTTCCCTTAGTCAAAGTCATGCCTTGTGGCTTATCTGTGGTTGTCTTCCTCTTTATAGTCTCCTTCAAAATAATGGACTCTGGTCAACTGCATTTGGTATGACTTCCAAAAAGTCATCATTTCCAACTCATCGCCAACTGCCTGCTGAACACGGATATCCCACTGGCAATGCAAACATACTTCTCAAACAACACTTTTATCACGTCTAACCTTTTTCTTCCTACCATCAAACCTACTCTTCTTTCTGGGTTCTAGATATCACCAGGTTCACAGTCAAACAAATACAAATATCGAGGCACAGATTATTTTCTGTTTCTCTAATTATTAACATACCTTTTACAATTGTATTCTCCCTTAAATCTGTCCTCTTAATTTCTTTCCCTGTCCTTCTCCTAGTTAAGATTACCATTACTATTTTTTTGGACAGCATCCTTTAGCCTAGACACACAGATTCCAATATTTTTCTAGTTCAATCACTTCTTCCTAATGTTCCTAAGGATATTTTTAAATAGGATAGTCTGGTACTGTTACATTCACTTCTTTGCTCAAAATCTTCCAGAATATTTAAAGTTCTTTAAAAATTCAAAACTTCAAATTTTGGCCTTGGTCCATATATTTAAAGACTACATATGCCAACTTTTCCCGAAACATTCTCCAATTCCTCAGATACAATACACAAAGCTACATTTTGAAAACTACCCATCTTTTTCTTTTCTCTCTTCTGTAAATCTGCTTAGTCTGTTCCCAATGCCTAGAATATTCTCTACACTTTTAGTGTGATGAATTTGTGTGTTCTTTCCCAAAACTTCACCTCAAATAAATCTCTTCCATCTATCTGTCCTTAATTCCTCAGTACAGTGATTAAGTCTATCTTTACAACTTGCTAGATTTTTTGAGTCCTAAATTACATATGTCCCACCTTCATGACCTACACTTCTCAGATGTAGGTGATTACTCATTATTTTGCTGAAAATTTTTGTATCATTGTGAGTTATACATAGTATGTGTTCAGTGAGTATGTGTTGAATGGAACCGTATCACAGGGCTAAGAATAATTCCAAAACGTGGATTGGATAACAAGATCAAAAGAGGGATTAATCAGTGTGGACTGCATTGATGAAAAAGCATTCATGTGGGGTAGTATTGAACTGGGCTTTTATAACCAGTGGAATTTGATAAGCAGAAAGAACAGAGAGGATGATACAAAGTGATAACATAAGAAAAGGAATAGAAAAAAAGGAATATTGTATGTTTGGGACATACATATAGGTATATCAGTCAGGACTCAATGTTTTTGTTTATGAAATAATAGGGGATAAGTCTGGGAAAGAAAAAGCCCAGTTTTGGGGAAGTACATGACTCTAAGGCTAAGATTTTTAAAGCTTTATCCAGCAGACAGTGGGCAGCCATTGAAGACTGTTTACAAGTTATGAGAAAGAAGAATAGGAACAATTATTTATCTTATGATGATATCAATTTAAAAAATAGTATGTACTAATTTAAAATGGTGGAACTGATTGTTCCAGGTACTTGTAAGACTTTTCTAGAACCATAATGTCTAAACAGAATTCAAACCTTGTACTCATTTCTACGAGTGCTATGAATATATTTTACAGGATCAAAGTTGTATGTTACAGACTTAGCATTTTAGTCTGATGAATTCAAGCATCCATAATGAGCTTTACCTATTTAAATGTTTGATATTTCAATATCACACTTAAAGTATTGTCTTGTCTTCTTTTATTTGTATTTTAAGATCATGATGGAATAACAGACCTACTAAACACTTTCTCTCAATTGTTAAGACATAACATTTATCTGGGAGAGAGTCAATAGACAATCTAAAAAGCTGAGGGAAATCTATTTGGTCATCTCGACAGAGCAACTGATCTTAGTTGGATGTATAGTCTAAATAAAGATAAAATGATTGTAAAGAATTAAGATTTTGTTAACCATTAAGTTTATTCCTTTAAACATTAGGAACTAACTTTGGAATGCCCTGTACACCAAGGTAAGGGTTTCATGTCTTTTTTCTAGCTGAAATCCTATTAAAAGTTTATAAGCAAAAAATCAACAGTCTTGGATTTCATGAAATCATGTTTCTGGGGGAATCACTGAAAATCCTTGGATTGTTCTTTTTCTAAAATCTCAACCTATAAATAAAATTATCTCATAGATCTGACTGAGACCTTAAACGTGTTCTCAACAAACTGCAAATAGTCAAGTAATATGTATGGTAATTTCAAAAGTGATCATAAAATCTATCTGGTTTTTGAAATCTTTTCATAGGTAAATGCAATTAGCAACATTTGGAAAAACTGAATGCTTTTCTTATATATAGAATTAAAGTTAAAATACAGAATCTGTGAAAAATAATACATATGAACCATGGATTAAGACTAAAGAATTATCAGGTCATCAATAAACTCCCCTTTGAATTCCATGAATAATGGAGATATATCAGGGGAGTCACTTAGATTCTTTCTCACTGTTTTCTTAACTGTAAAATAAAGTATTTGAATTAGATGAAACACAGGGCTCCTTTTAGCTATAATATTCTATCAGTCCATAGAGGATGGAAATATGTGCTGGGTACACATCTCCTTTCTCTCTATTTTGGCAATGCAGTAACAGGGCACAACCCTTCTAATACAGCAAAGTAACTATTCAGATCATATATAAAGAGACAAAGGCAGGCATGCAAAAAAGTATATTTGCCAGCCTTAAATGAGTATATGAGATATGCAACTTGATTTAGGGAGAACCAGAGATAAAACAATAGTGTACTTGCTACTCATATCATTTTATTTCTTTATTTCAACTTTGTATTATCTATTCATCAGCAAAATATTCACTAGGTATGCATATATGATCCTGTAGGAAAATTTAAGCTTGTTTATCAAATTTTAATGACATAATTTTGTCAACACTTTCCCCCTAAAATTACACAATGTGAATTTATGAATTATGCTTAATTTAATGAGAATTTATCTTATATTTACCTGATACCTTCCCTTCAGTGTGATATCTCTTAAGATATACTCTTACTTAAAGAGTACTTAAAAGAGAACTCTCATAGTCTCTTATTCCTATTCTGTATTGTCTGTTTTAGCCAGACTAAATATTTTACACATAAAATTCTAAATTAAAATTAAGGTATTATATTGTTACTCTGAAAATACTAAATACACAGCCTATGTAATCTGGAGTGTGATGTTATAACTACTACTCTGGATTGGAAAGGTAGATTGCTTCTGCCTATATTACAAAATATCTCATCCTATCTCTCTTAAGAGAGAAAAGGAAGAATATCTGTTGGAATGGTAAGCACAACGTCAGGAAAAAGCTTGGGAACATGGTTGCAAGAGCCTAAGTATATCATTTTGTTGTTTAATGTTAAATATGACAGAAGTTCCACCTTGAAATCTTTAACTTGGTATAAGACTTTATTCTTTATCTTACCACTAAGGTGAATTTACTAGCACCAAAATTATCATTATGATAAAGGATATGATTAATTGGAAGTAAGCATGTGCAATTTCATCTAAGTTATATGAATCATTATATGATTATAGCATGACAAAACTCTGATAATGTAAGCTTTCTGAACTCCACTGACTAAAGATTTAAAGTACAGCATGCAGTTTTAGGTTTAAGTCTTAATGTCAACAGGAATTATATGCTGCTTAACATGACATCCTATGTATTAAAATTACATGAAAAATCCAGTTATTTAGAAATATTTTTGAAGTAAATACATTGCAGCATGAATGGTGCCAGTGATAAAAATTTGATGTCTATAATTTGTTAATCCTATGCATAACAAATGACTCATTTGACTAATGAAAAGTACAAACATAAAAAATTTAACTTCAAAAGAAGAGAACAAAAATGAATAGCATATAGAATTCAATAAAAACACATACACATCCTTTTACATAATTGGTCCTTTAGATACGTATACATATATGCGTGGATGTTTGTGTGTGTGTGTGTGTGCACGCACACTCATGAGTCATGAAGATTTATACACAAGGATGACTTGTTTTTTTGTGCCTTGTGATTATTACGCTAAAATAAGATGATATAGAAATATACAAGGAACAGAAATACAAATAACAAATATGGAATATACATTTTATGTCTTTAGAAATATGCAAGAACTATAGAGTGAACAGTTAGAAGTTAGTACAGATTATATTTCATATCTGTAGAGACTACATTAATAGCTCATTACAAATAACTTTAAAATGTGAAAGGAAAAATACAGTCTACCTGAATGGGCACCATAAATTCACATTATTGCCACATACATATTCTAGTGTGTGTATCAATTTAGTTGATGAAAAATATATTAACAACAACAAAACCACGTAACTAAATAAATAATCCTTTCATCAGCCCCTGATTTCTGCCATACAAATGCTTTGGTGCATCATCAAGGGGAGTAAATTATTCATTATAAATTTCAAAGAGGAGCCTCCATTGAAAAAGCTCTGCTACTGGTCCTTCTTGGAACCAACATCAAGAGAATTCATTGCAATCTCAAATATTGCAATAAAATAGAAGGTGAGAGGCAATCACTCAGGAGAGGTGTCTAGAATGAACTGAGCTCAGGGAGCTACATCCCAGCTGAGTGAGGTGTGTAAAGATAATATTAATATTTTGAATTACACTTGGAAAGAAAAAGATTAATCAAGAAGTTGCATACAGGGGCGCCTGGGTGGCTCAGTCGTTAGGTGTCTGCCTTCGGCTCGGGTCACGATCCCGGAGTCCTGGGATCGAGTCCCGCATCGGGCTCCCTGCTCGGCGGGGAGTCTGCTTCTCCCTCTGACCCTCCCCGCTCTCGTGCTCTCTCTCTCATTCTCTCTCTCAAATAAATAAATAAAATCTTAAAAAAAAAAAAGAAGTTGCATACAGATGTCAACCAAGGTTTTAAAAACAGAAATCTTTGTTCTACTTCTGAATAGAAATAGAATAATCTGGAACAAATTTCCAATCTGGAAATTTTTTAACAGTATCCCTAAACATGGTCACTATATTATAACTCTATGGCATTAACAAAATCAGCTGTACAGTAAGGGTTTGAAATACTTGGTTATCTTAGGGCCTATTTCATACCAAAGGACTTCAAATAAAAACTATTCAAAATGAACACGATTAATTAACAAATCTAATTTGTACTGCTTCCTAATAAATTCAAGTTTGCACTACTACAACTTTTCACTAATAGTGAAAAGTTAAATCTAGGGTTTATAGGAAGGACTCTAAAAAAGGTACCACAATATTATCCCTGGTTAACTGTCTATAGCATGTTAGTTAAAATTGTCAATACTACCAATCGGTAGTAATTTATCTTTAACTCTTTGTTCATCTATGCTAATAAACTTATAATAGGGAAGGAAGAAAACACTGGAGGTAATCTGGCACTGCCCCATGGAACTCCTAACTTCGTATCTTGGTGTACGCTAGCTGGATACAGACAATTAGGGATACAATCACTTTTCCTAACATTCTTTGGCAATGATTTTCCTTGGCTGCCAGGAGGACATCATTTAGATCTGGTGAGGAAGGATTCTTTCTCTTCCACTTAGCTATCTTCCACTTAACAAATCGGAAAACATTTGGATAACACTGATTTTTGTGAGTGAATAAGTCAGGGTTTAACGTAAATTAATGAGTAAAGACTTTCCTCTCTTTAAGGAACATTTCCATCCGTCTTAGTCATGATTCAAGGTGCAATGCCTAATGCTTCTTATTTACTGTTAATACCAAATATGTACTTAAATTTACATCAAACAGAATTGCCTCTTTAGCCCAACCAAGAGTATACTGATGCTACTACAGCAACTGACTTGAATATCTAGTGCACATTTCCTACATGTTAGTCATCATGCTAAGTACTTTACAGTTATAAAATTTAATCCCCAATACCACCCTATGAGGTAGATATTATTATCCTAATTTTGTAGATTGAGAGCATGAGGCTACAAAAGGTAAGTAATTTGTCCAATATTCCATCTAGAAAGCTGATTCCAGAGCCCATGGGATAGATGATTTGCTGCAGGGTAGAACTCATGTAAAGACTAAAAAGAGAGATGAATTTGGATAGAAAATAAGAGATTCTTAAAGACTGTCACTCTCCTCTTTCTCTTATTTCTTCCAATCCACAATTCTCCTTGAAATGAAACATCAGGAGGCGATTGTAACAGAATAAAAATCTGTAGAGGGAGAGATTCAATGTGGTCAATGCAATTTAATTTAAATGGGTTATAAACCAACTGGACCAAGGCCAGCAAGTTTCATTTTTGGTTTTATATGTCCAACAAGTTTTATTCATCAAAATACTCATTTGACCCAATGCTAAATGTTTTGAAAATAATACCCAAAAGACAAAGACTCCAAGCATTCAACTTAATTGCCTTAGCACTTGGAGCTAACAGGCAGAATCCTATGTAAAATAGTATTCACTTAGGTGTAAAAACCTGTAGGCAAAACTAACAATAAGATTATCTGCAGGTACGTGTTAATGAGGCCATTCAGACAGATGAGGTGTCAACAAGGTCTAGTTATTGGGGAGTGAACTTGGGTTACTATTGTGTGGTAGGGAAGCAAATTCAGGCTCTCGACAGTTAGCCATTCATAAAGCTGTTTGATATATCAGGAGGAGAAAAAAAGCATCTATCTTATTACCAATATTTGAAAGAAAAGTAAAATAAGTGAAGATTTTTCCAGATTAGAGTTAAATATATACCATTTGAAAAAAAACTGAGTGTGAAAAGGAAGTATTGAAAAGTAATCTCTCACAAAGAAGCTCTCTTACTCTCATACTCTTTCCTTTAAAGTCAGAACTTAATGCTTTTCCCTATAAAATTCAAAGTTACAATAAGGATTTTATGTCATTATTCTTAGAATGTTAAACATACAACCTATGGAGATCAAACATTTCTTTTTAAATACAACAGGTAGATAGAATTTAAGATTATAATTTTCAGGTAAGGATGATACAAGTGAGCACGATTACTCCCAAGTATTGCAATAAATTAGTAGAGGCACAATAAATATAATCTATTAGTGGATATATAAAAGTCTCACTAATGTTCAACAACGTGCTTAATAAAGAAGCACAATACTCAGAGGACAGCTAACGTCTGATGGCTACTTGCATACTAAAACACCAGAAAATGCTTATTTGAAATATATTTTTATCGTATCTTTTGTTGGGAACTGGATGGAAGAAATGCCTGGGAGAGGATGGTGGGGATGGGGAGCTTCTGACATCAGTTTAGTATCAAATAGGTAATATTACTTATTTCTTTAAGGTAATTTGAGCTTTAACCTACCTTTGGTAATTGCAAGTAGCTTTTCTCTGAAATTTATGGTACTTTATTTCCAGCTTTTTAATAAACTTGGAGGATTTTTATTTTTGAAGTTAAGGGGGAGGAAGTAAAAAGTAATTTCATCTGCCAATTTGGAACATTTGCCTGAAAATTTTGGCTTTTTATTTGTGAAGGTGGATCAACCATGGAAGTAATATGTGTGATATTAATCCACTGACAGGGATATATGATCTCTTAAAATTTTTAGAATTATTACAGTGATTCACAATTTATTACACATTTCAGTTAAATAGATTATAAAGGAATGTGGCTGGCTTTAGGGACCTGTATGCATACTTTCTACACTCTTCCTCCTTTCAGCCTACCAGCTATCTTATGGTACTCCAGAATTTAACTGAGTATCACCCCAGAGTATTGGTACTTATGAAATTTAAATACTAAAAAGAGAGCTATGTCCATTGCACAGACATTGTCAACTGTGAATAATAGATATCATTTGCTTTAGTTTGCATCTTGATTTTAAATCCCACTATGTAGCCATTTCAGCTTGCAGAAAGGTTATGACTAATGTAGTCAATAAAAGAAAAGCACCTACTTAATATTTAGTGTTTCCCTAATGTTGTGAAGTCAGGAGGCATTATTTGCAGAGTCACTCAGTGACTAATTTGAAGTATTAAGTTTGGTGCACCATTGGATGGCAAATACCTGGTCTATGCACTTCCATACTCCCTCTCCCTATCAGCCACATCAGACCTCACTAATTCATCTTGGTAGTCTTTCTGTCTTTTTTTTTTTTTTTAAGATTTTATTTATTTGACAGAGAGAGACACAGCGAGAGAGGGAACACAAGCAGGGGGAGTGGGAGAGGGAGAAGCAGGCCTCTGGCCGGGCAGGGAGCCCGATGCAGGGCTCGATCCCAGGACCCTGGGATCATGACCTGAGCCGAAGGCAGACGCCCAACCACTGAGCCACCCAGGCACCCCGGTAGTCTTTCTGTCTTAGATACTAACCACAGTCTTGACACATAGAACAACCTTACACTCCTATTCAACAGAGCCCTCAAGGCAACCACGAACAATCTGGCATATCCTTGGAAAGACCAATACACTGATGATCACAGACTTGGGTTATAAATTCAGCGTTGCCATTGAGGAATTAAATAGCCTCTGGTAAGTCATTTAATTTCTCTGTGGTTTGTTTTCATTCTGAAAATATGTCAGTGAAAATATAAAGATCTGATGCTACAGATTTATTCTTATGTCAGTAGAATAGAAAATGATTTTTTTTAAACTTGTAGAAGTAGTTTTAGATAAAGAACAAACACTATTAGTAGTTCAATCAGCTCACTCCTCAGTCTAATGAAAACAATTTTTCCATTGGGATTATTTTAGGAAAAAGTGTTACCAATTAGAAATAGTGCCTTTTCCATTTTTAATGCACTATTTTCTTAAAGTATATTTTTGGATGAATCTTTATTAATAAGTTAAAGTATACAGTTATTTTTGAAGTTTATCTTAAATTTATCTTCCTTCAAAATATAGAGAGAATACTTAGAAAATTAGTTTAGTCTTTCACATAAATTTGCATCATTTCAGCAAAACTTACCACTGCTTTTTAATTTTTGGCATTTTTTTCAGATATTATTATTTCCAAGAGAGTTCAGGAGGGGCAAACACTGTAGGATTAAAATGAATGAAACCCAAACTAGGTAACTTCAGATCATTGCAAAACCTGTTTTAATGTACAAAATTCATTATCAATTCTCTGCATTCACTATTTCCATAAAATAGTATATGTTATGTTGTTTCCACTATTTTTGTTTTGCATCATTTTTTAAAACGCTTTATGTTTGTATATTTTCCACAAAGAATAGCATTCCATATTAATTTCACACTATTTTTATCAAGAAAAGTCTTTATTTTTTTTAAACTAAGGTATGAAATTAGAAATTTCTTCTTTATTCAGGAAGACACTATTTATAAAAGTCTTAACTGTGATGTGTCCTATCAATTATAAATCAGGAAATATTATGTATAGGGTCTTAAAAGTAAATTTTGGGTGAGCCAATTTAGGAATACTCTAGTCCAGAAACTTAGTTAGTACCTCAATTCTTATGGAAATAAGCAAAAACTCTATATATGAAAATATATGACTTACATATTTAGAGATTCCTTAAGAATACAGGTAGTATCCATGCTAAATGGAAACATGAACTTGCTCTATTTAAAAATTCTTGAATGACCACTTCAGGATTGTTATTCATTTCCAAGGCTAACTGGTATGTGAATTGGGTCATGAAAGCAATTTTTATTGAATATTATAGTCTAAAGAGACAAATTATACCCTAGTGACAGAATATGTTAAAGAAAAAATACCTTGGCATATTTATATGGTAACTGGCAGACATGGAACAGCAACTTTCCCCTAAAATATGTAAATATGTATTATATCTATTCATAATCTCTATTTTTTGCAAGTCAACACTATCTCATCAAATGATTCCTAAAAGTTCAAGAAAGGTGTAGTGGTGAGTCAACCATATACCTTTATATATTTCAGGTAAATTTTAATGCCATCAACTCACAGAAACAGTGAAGTATATAGATGATGAAATATAATTAAACAGAGAATACAAGAAGTAACAGAAAACCAACTAATTACATTGGTATCTTAACATTAATCATCTCTGATTAATCGTCATCAATGAAAGGGAGTGGCTAATAGAAAGTCACAGATAATCTACTTTGTGGTATTGAGTCTATGGCTTTGTGCTTAGCAGCTGAATTTCTAATTGCCCAGTGTAACTTACTGCAAATGTGTTGTGAGGATGCCCATCACCAGAAGAGTGGCCACAGACACATAATTTTGTTTCTGGAAGCAATTCCTAGATTAGACAAAGAGAATCAGGAGTTGGCTTCCCAGCTCCCCCAATCTTAAGGCTTATGCTAATAATTACATTATCATTTAAAAATATTTTTGGATTATTATCTTGGTAGGTGAACATAGATGAGACTATTCCATCTTTGTGTCACAGTTAATAACAGTATAGAATTAAAAAATAAAAATAACTTGGCAAATGCAAAGTTGAATATTTGAACATAATGAATTAACCAGTAATCAAAAAATTTCATGGTCTACCATGATCTTGACTCAGGAATCTCACTTCCCATTTCTAAGCTAAAATTATGGCCAATGTTAGTGAATACTCCTAAAATTTAAATGGTACTGTGATTTTAGAGTATGGGATGGTATTTGTCCTTAAAACTTTAATTACCTCTTTTCGAAAAAGCTAACTATTGACTTGTACTCAACTATAACCAATACAAATGGAACATAAATCCTGGCTTGTCATGAAATGTGAGAATAATCACAAGAATCTCTTTAAACTGCCTTAGCCATGCATTACTATAACACAAATATTGCCATTAAATATATATTTGAGGCTACGGAGCCAAACTCCACGATCTCTGTTAAAACCTGTTGAATTGTGCCACTTGTATTGAGAACTACTTTATATACTCAAATGTATAGTTTGCATTTTTATCTGTAAAAGCAAAGTGATTATTTATTGATAAATGACATGGAATGTCATTTTTTACCTAAGTAGCATTAGACATTTCAAAGATTTTGTCTGAAGGGCAAAAGGATTACACTGCATTTGAATAGACCATGTGACAACACATCCTTAGACTTCATGTAGGATATGAAAGGATGATCCCCATTCATAAGATACACCAGGGAAATTATATCAGAAAAGAAGAAAAGCAAGGAGGGATGTGGTAGGGGTATCAGGGAGTATTTGTAGTGGTTTGATGCATGTAAATATTACATCTTATAAATAATTCTTTTCAAATACATATCTGAAGTTCAGGGTCTCTGTTTAAGAAACGATTGTATATGCTTTACATGGCTATATGCCATTTTCTGTATGATAAGAGCAACATTAATTCAAACAGGAAAAATGGCTTCCAAAATAGTCCTTTCCTTTCGTTTCCTATGAAGAAGTACGTTACCTGATGCTGGCAGATGAAGACTACGGGGTGGGGAGGGGAGGGGGGAACCTTCAAGTTATATTTTACTGTCAGAATCCTACAAACACGTTTTCATCTAAATTATTTTGTCAACAGCCTTGTAGTACCCTTGCTAACCTTATTTGGCACCAGTGCATAATTAGATACACAGGGGTGTGACTCCAATTGAAGGTGTTGGCATTGTAGCACTCTGTGAAAATATTAACTATGAGGTTAACTCCAATTTTCTCTTCTTTAATTAAATGCACATGGTACTAATGAGGTAACCTACTGTTCCTTGATAGCACTAATTAGCTAAGAGGAGAGTACACTCTCACACTGCAATTTAAACCTAAAAATAAGGTTGAAATATGCTAATTGCAGGCAATTTAAAACAGTACAAGTTGAAGAACTAGTCATAATAAGAGAAACTGACTGCTTTACAGCTAGGCAGCTGTAACTTTGGTTAAAATCAAAACAAGCCACATGATTTTTGGACTGCTATTTAACAAGGTCATAAGCATCCTAAAAAAATGAAATGCTACTCTAAACCATAGCAATGAACCAGACTCACAAAAAATCCTCAGATCAACACTCACCTACATAAGACCAAAAATAAGTGAGCAGCACCAGAACTCCAAAGGTGCCATGACACTATTTACATTTAATACTAAAAACTAAACTCCATAAATAAGCAACATCACCTTAAACTCTTTCAAGAGCACCTAAATTAAATAAAAAATTGTACTTTGTGTCTCCAGTATACTACCAAATATATAGGAGTGATGAAGATTTGCCATCCCAATCACAGGGTCAGAAGGGAGGACAGAGAGGAGTAAGTCTCAGCACTTGAGGAATATACAAACAGGAAACTGCCAGACAACGTACAAGTACAGTGATAAAAATACAAAAAAGATGGTATGGAATAAAATGGTGTAGGGACTATTTAAGGATATCAGAAGCATTTCATTATAAGAAGGAGATTTTGACTACATTTCTCCACAGATTAGAGCTCTGCGATGAAAGTAGCCTGGAGCTTCATGTTGAGAGAGAATGTTCTCCATTCTCAGCTCAAATGACTTAGAACTACGATTTCAATGAATTTAAGTATAATCCAACTGTATTTTCTTTAATTGCTTTTCAAACATTTTCCAAATATGATTTTAATTGATAAACAATGAGATAAACTTTAATATCAAGCAAGATTCTGAAAGACCTTCAGAATCAATAAAATATAAGTTCTCATTGTACAAAGTATATTTTCATTATTTTGTATTTTTTTAAAGATTTATTTATTTGAGAGAGAGAGAGAGAGAAAGAGGGAGAGGAAGGGTAGAGGGACAGAAGAAGAGGGAGGAGAGAATCTTAAGCAGACTCTCTGTTGAGTGCAGAGCCTGATGCAGGGCTTGATCTCAGGACCCTGAGATCATGACCTGAGCCAAAATCAAAAGTCCGACACTCAACCAAATGAGCCACCCAGGTGCCCCAATTTTCATTATTTTTTTGATTCCACAGGATCATAATGTCATATTTTTATTGACCAGAAACTGACTAATCAAAACACTCGCTGACAATGCCAAATCATTCTTATTAACACAGACAGAAATAAAGCACATTAAAATTAGTTTATCCTTAGGGACAAGAGAGATATGGACTGCCCCACACTGAGGACTCACAGTGACATTTTTTTTTGCTCCTGTCACTTTGCATGCAAAATCATAGAATATATACAGTTTAAATAATCAAAAGAGTTGAGTAAGCAATAAAAATAGAGTTAAAAAGTAAAATTTGTGAAAATGGAAAGCTAACTTAATTTTAAAGTTTACTGGGGTGCCTGGATGGCTCAGTTGGTTAAGCGACCAACTCTTGATTTTGGCCCAAGTCATGATCTTGGGGTCATGGGATTGAGCCCTGAGTTGGGCTCCATGCTGAGCATGGAGTCTGCTTAGGATTCTCTCCCTCTCCTTCTGCCACCTCCACCCCCTGCACTGTATGTCTCTCTCTCTCTAAAAAAACCCCCAAAACCCAAAAAACAAAACCCTTAAAGTTTACTGAAGAACTATAACAGAAGAAAGTGAATCATTTGAAAAACAAAAGCTTTTAACTCCCAACTAATAACTCTTGGAGTTAAAAGTATATGAGAATAAATTTTGCACTACCCTTAGCCCATCACCATGTCTTGCCAAAAGACTTGGTTGAAGAAACCCACCTTTGAAAAACCCACCCAGCTTCTTCTCCTGGCTGTCCTAGAGCTTTCTACAACAGAAAGCGATAGAATATTGGCAAGAAAGGCTAATAAACCTCTGATCAACCATGCTTTAATAGATTCATGAAGTTTCAAGTCTGTAAAGAAACAGCAAGGCAAATGAAATCAGACAGTCATTTAGAAATGGGTCTCCTAGAGGCAACCTGACATATTCTAGCAAATCGCAGGGAAATACAATGTGGATGGATGTTTTAAGTGTTTGCATCTGTTTCAAATAAGCACCAAAGAACCTTTTAACAGTGAAAAGGCCAGGACAGTGTACAGGAATGAGCTTTTAATATTAACTTCAGAAGGAATCTATTCTTTAGTTAAATATAGATCACTGTAATTTCTGTTAAAACAATAAAAAGTAAGTCATTTAGTGTTGAAAATAAAAATACTAGCTCTGGAGACAGTCTGACAGGGTTCAGATCCTGACTCAACACTTATTAGTGATGTGGCCTTGAGCAAGTTATTTAGCCCCTCTTGGCCCTTCTCTCTAGACAGGGGATGATAAGTAACACCATCATAAGATTAATTTGTATCTAGAACAGCGCTGGTACTCATATACTTTGTTTATTAACTGTGTACTTAATATTTATTAGCTCTCATTACTGCTTCAGAACAATATTCAATTTTTTCAAATAAAAATATTATGAAAGTCCTACTATGTATGCATTATTACACACTGTAAAGTATGCACAAATTCTCAAGACATTATGTCTGCATACAAATAGCTTTCAGGCTCTCATTAGACTTCATGATACAAATCAAAGCCTCTTTCACATGAACAAAAACTATTTTAACTACAGAGGTAAAATATCTGTACTCTGAAACCTACATAACAGTGATAAAAGAAATTGAGCACGACACAAATAAATGGAAAGATATACCATGCTCATGGATTGGAAGAACTAACTGTTAAAATGATATTACCCAAAGCAATCTACAGATTCAATGCAATCCCTATCAAAATACCAAGAGCATTTTTTACAGAACTAAAACAAATCATCCTCAAATGTATAGGGTACCACAAAAGATCTCGAATAGCCAAAGCAAACTTGAAAAGGAAGGACAAGCTGGAGGTATCACAATCCCAGATTTCAAGCCATTCTACAAAGCTACAGTAATCAAAACAGGATGGTATTGGCACAAAAATAGACACAGATCAACAGAATGGAACAGAGAGGCCAGAAACAAACCCACACTTAAACGGTCAATTAATCTATGACAAAAGAGGCAAGAATAAAAAATGGGAAAAAGAGAGTCTCTTCAACAAATGGTATTGGGAAAACTAGAAAGCTATATACAAAAAAAAAAAAAAAAAAAGAAGAAGAAGAAGAAAAGAAAAGAAAAGAAACTGAACTTTCTTACACCTATAAAAAAAATATAAACTCAAAGTGGATTAAAGACCTAAACATAAGACCCGAAACCATATAACTCCTAAAAGAAAACACAGGCAGTAAACAGTTGGACATCAGTCTTGGCAATACTTTTTTTTTGATCTGTCTCCTCCTGCAAGGGCAACAGCAAAAATAAACAATTGGGACTACATTAAGCTAAAAGCTTTTGTACAGTCAAGAAAACAATGAGCCAAAAAGGCAACCTACTGAATGACTGAATGCCTTCATGAAGCTCAGGTCATGATCCCCAGGTCCTGGGATGGAGCAGGGAGGCTGCTTCTTCCTCTCCCTCTGCCCCTCCCCCTCCCACTCATGCTCAAATTCTCTCTGTCTCTGTCTCTGTCTCTCTTAAATAAATAAATAAAATCTAAAAAATAAAACAAACAAAAAACCCCCCACAAAACCCTAAACCTAAGCATCTTACAGTATTTGAAGTACAATGATATCCTGAATGGAACCACAGTCTACATTTTAAAGGTACAAAATTTCCTAAAAACTGTTTAACTAGTCAAGAAGTATGGCCACTCTTGACATGGTATAAGACAAGAACAAAATTACATGGTTGATTGACCTTTCTTCCATTCCAACTGTTAAGTCTGTTGGTTTGGTAGCCTGTTTTGAGACCATTCATTACATCTGACGGAAATTGCCCCCAGGACGAGTGTGGCCAAGGTTGGAGCAGGATGTTTTGTGTTGGCTTAGCAAATTCAAATTGCTTCATCCCTCTCCAGCCCATGTTTAAAAAACAGATTCAAAGCTGCCTAGCTCTGACAGAGGAGGTAAAGGAAAGAGAACTGATGCCTGGAAAACATTTTGTGTATTTCCTAAGTCCAGTGGGTCGAAGTGGTTGGTGTTGGTTGGAGTCACTAGAGGATAAGCGGGGAGGACTACATCAATTTGAGCACGTGCCTTAAGATTTCATTCTTCATCCTGAGTAAGTAATTAGCCCAGCCTTCCTTTTTTTCCTGTTGCACAGACTGCAAAACCCACATGATACTGAGGAGAACATGATGTGGCCATTAAGGAATCACTTTGCAGAGAAGCGAAACTGAAATCCAGGGAGCTGAAATTATCTACAAAAGGCCATGCGTCTACTTATTTTTAAGGCTTCTGTGCATTATAGATCCTGTATACGTACTGCACAGGCTCTCAAACTTCAGTGTGTAAAAGAATCTCAGGACCAGCTGTTACAATCACAGATTCAAGGCTACCTTCCTAGAGATTCAGATTCAAAAGATCTGGGATGGGGTGCAGGAATATGCATTTTAACAAGCATCTTGGTGGTTGTGATTTAGAGCTTCTATGATCATACGTGGAGAAACACTGTCTTTCGTGTTTGGGATAGTTGTGTGACAGGTAATTTTTCATTCTTTCATTCTACTATTTAGTCAGTCAACACTTTTTTCAGTAGGTGGCCACCGTCTCCCTCTAGATACCACAGATATTTGGAGGATTTGAAATTTTAAAGTACTTAATATTAATCAATTAGGTCCACTGAAATTCCTAAAATAAGATTTGATCCCCATTTCGTGGTGAAAAAGTACCGAAGAATTAAGAAAAATTACAGACTATAACAATGCTGAAGTCAGATTTTTCGCCCTGTTTTTGTCAATGCTGTCTTATTCACCTCAGAAAGCTGCCATCATAACCGGCACTAATTGGCACCCTTGTTAGAAATCTCAGCAGAGGAGCCAAGAATAGAACAGATATGGACACCTCTCACCCACAGAGCCCGGCTGTCTACACAGGTGCGGCTGAGATCAAGGATGGGGTAGATGACCTGGTTACTGCTTGTGAGAAGGATAAGACCTACACCTGTTCGCTGACGACGTCGACAACCCGAATCCCCAGGGATGTTAATCGAGTAGCTTTCATGTGCCTGAAGTCACTGAAAAACAAAAGACGCCCATAGTGCTCCTACAAGTGATGTAGTTATTATGTTTTAAGAGGGAATGAAGGCAGCAGTCAACAGACACTTCTGCCATGAGATACTCCCGCAGAATACTGGTAGACTATTGTATTTTTTGCTTACTTGTGGTATGCTTATTCGCTTCATTCAAGAAAATATTTTTAGCTCTTCTGGGAAAAAAATAGGGAGCTGAATTTCTCATGAACATCTGGAGGGCAAAAGACAACATTTTAAATATACAATAATTATTTAATAGATAAAATGGACAGATTCTACATACAGGATTTTTTTTCCTCCTGGGTATATTGAGGCTACGCAGAAATCACTTATGCAAACATAAGAATAATAGTCCTTTGTTTTCTGCTCTTCTTTTTTACTTCGTAGTTAAAAGAAAATGCAGAGTTAGGGGAGGTAACATAAAGTCAGATTTTGCCACGGAAAAAAACTTTCTCTATGAAATGAGAATGTACAGAGCCGTGGTCCTGTATACCTGTACAGGACATGTAGGGGCTTAAAATGTATCTGTTGATGACATGGAGGCTAATGCCTGACTCTGTAGTTTGTTCACATTTTATTCACCAAAGATTTAATGATCACATATTATAAGTCACTTACAATAAAGAGTTCGACTCCATTTTTTATTTTGACTGCTGACTTCTTTTTAAGTCTCAACCTCCCTTTCCCCTGTGGCCCCACATCTGGGCGGAAAGTTGGTCCACGCTCCTCCTCCTTGGCCACTCTAGGGAAATTTAAATCCCTGCTCAAGGGATCTTTTCCCCAGCCCACCCCACAGGCCCTATAAAGATCCAACCCATTTCCTCTACTTTCCCAAGCCAGCCGGGACCTGCTTGTGTCCCAATCAGCTCTCCTTAGGAGTCTCTTTCTTGTGTGAAGAATAAAATTTCTCTCAAGTTCTCTTGGTGTTTGGGGTGTCCTGACCTTTGACATCTGAACCAAATTTTGAGTGGGGATCCCTCTCACTTCTGTGGAGTACTACAGAACACCACTTACTAAGTTAAGAATTAGGATACAAAGTCAAGTGGGAGTACCTAACCCAAAGAACTTATAAGCAAATTGGGAAGACAAACTACTAGTGATTAGTAACATAATAAATGCTATAGCAGGTGTTTGCACAGGATGCTATGAGAGCATAGAGGAGGGACAGAAAAGGATTTTAGACGAGGTGATAATGAGTAGATATTAGTATACAAAATGGGTATGTGGTGGGTGGAGGTAGGGAGATCAAAGGAAGAGCCTAAATGAAGGCTGGAAGGTAAACGACCCCCTGCTGTATTCAGAGAAACACAGATGGTCCAGCAAGGCCAGAGAAAAGAGAGGATGGCAGGGGTGAGCACAAAAAGAGAAGCAGAGGCTGGCTCTTCAAGAGCACCATGTAAAGCCAAGTGGTCTTTATGCGCACCAAATCTCTCATCACTAAATGTGGACACCCTCTGCCTTTTCTCTTGGAGGATTCGATGAAGGGTCAAATACATAAAAACACTTCTGAGGTATTTAGAGCACTCTAACTATCATCCTGAAGAAGTAACTGCGACCCAAGCAGAATGGCTCAAGAGATTCTCTGAAAATCTTTATGATGGCAAGAAATCACTTTTCAAGTCTCTAGGAACTCCCCTTCCCCTTCCTTCCAGTCAGTTGCTTTCCTAGAACCCTGCATATGTCTTATTCCTTACTATTTTTCCCTAGTTCCCTAAATATACTAATAAATTATAGCATATTTAAAGTCAGTTCAGTATCAAAACTGCACTTGGGAAACTCTGCTTGCAAGAATGGAAATGTACTAAAATGTAATATGTCTGAGTTGTATCACCATAAAGGTACAAAAAAATTAAATTTTGTATTACCAAGCAAAAGGTAAGAAAATAATTTGACAGACAGACAGGCATTTTTATCCTTGAGAAAGTTTTGTGGTAAACTACACTGAAAACTTTGGAGAAAACATAAGATCTCAGTTCAATTTTATAATGCAGCGCTAAAGAAATGAAATGAACTTTCTAAAATTTGGGGTTCAGGAAAAGAAGGGAATGCTTTGTACGAGATTTAACTGGATATTGCTCCTTTCTTTGCTATTTGGGGCATTCAGAATATAATTTCACAGATGATATATTCTTCTTAATGTGATTTTCAGACTACGTCTAATGGAAAATGCCTGGTTAGGATTAAGAGACATAGTACAGATGTTAGACTACATTTGCATGCAATTATTTCTAAAACAAATGCCAGGGTACAGAGTCTATTGAAATGGCTTTCAGGATGGCTGGCACAATGTATTAAACCAGCTTCCAATTTCTGAGTAAGTCTACTTTCTGAATATTTCAAATCAAGACAATGAACACAGACTAAGCCTTATATTTTTTACCTCGACACATTGTCCAAGAATGGATGGACATAGGGTTAGAGCCCAAGGATTCAGGGTAGGGATTTGACAATTTGTAATGCAAACACCTTTCTAGCTTCAGGCAAAAAAAAACTGCGTTTTGTGTATTAACTTCCATATCTGAAAAAAATAAAATTACTCTAAAATAAGTTAAACTACTAATTTAGTATGTGGAATAAAATAGATAGTAATAAATTAGATGCGCTGTGTAGCCTTCAACTTGTTTCAGGGCTTTTCCTTCAAAAACAATAAAAAGTATCCATAAAGCTACTAACTTTTTGTGAGTAGAAATCTCACTTTAGCCGATGGTCTTGCAGGGATATACTTTGAACATCAAACTAGAAGTAAGACACCCTTATTTAAAGTACTTCTGGGGGCGCCTGGGTGGCTCAGTCAGTTAAGCGTCTGCCTTCGGCTCAGGTCATGACCCCAGGGTCCTGGGATCGAGCCCCACATCGGGTTCCCTGCTTGGCGGGAAGCCTGCTTCTCCTTCTCCCACTCCCCCTGCTTGTGTTCCCTCTCTCACTGTATCTCTCTCTGTCAAATAAATAAAAATAAAATATTTAAAAAAAAAGAATATATTTTTGGATTTGGACTCGATTCAACGCATGAAGTATGCAGAGCAACTGCTATATCTATTATGTATCAAAACAAAACACTGAATCATATGTTCATTTGTCCAAATTCAGAAAGTACCAGCATCTCCTTTACTGTGTGCTTAGCTCCTTGGCGGGGAGCAATTCAAATCAGGTCACCCTAGGAATTTACAAGGGGACTGAAGTTGTGGCAGTTCCTTTTCTGATCCCTGCGGGGGAAGCAGCAGCAGCTGTGGGATCAGCTACTTTTTATCCGCTGTTGGTCTCAGTGGCAGCTCCTTTTCTTGCCAATAATGATAAATGATAGACTCTTTAAAGAGGAATAGAGATTGCAAGCTGCACACACAGAAGCTTATCTTGTTGTCATCTCTGATTATGATTTGCTCCCTAACAACTTCTTCCCCCTCCTGATGGTGATGTGAGGTAGAGAGCAAACCTGAAGGAAGGGGATCGAGTATTTAAAAACTGTACTCTTTCCAAAAGAAACTCTCCTACCATTAGACAGAGAAAGCTCTCATCATGCCAAGAAAAACGCCAGTGAGGTCCAGCCCTGCCCCTTACTTTTTTTTTTTTTCTCCACATCAAAAGATTTTTCTACACATTGTTGGGTAAACACCTAACTTCATCACCAAGTCCCAGTGCCTTCCCAACAGTGCCTCCCAGATGATGAAGTATAGGAGAGAAAGGAATATCGGAAGTCAGAACCACTCAAGTAGAATCTTCTAACGGTGGTGCTGATGGAGACTCCTCCTTGGAGGGGGCTCCATGCATTCCCCCATTCCCTCCCTTGCGAACCACAGCTTTATCTCAATCACAAATCGACCTAGATTCTATACAACGAAGACAACCAAGACAAAGCAGTATTCCCATTTAGTACCTTGTCATCCCTGTTATTTTTACCTTGTTCTCCAAAAATGAAAAATTTGAGAGATATTTTGGACAGTAATTAAGAGGGGTATGCTATCAGTGATGAATACCAGGGTAAAAAGCACAGGAATTGGAATCAGACTGACTTGAATTCATATGGCAGCTTAAACGACCAGCTATGTGACCTTAGATAATGTAATTTAACCTTTCCACGCCTGTTTCCTGTTCTGAAATAAGACAGGATAAATAAACACATTACCAGGTACATCAATGAGCAATGAATATATTCTAGCCAAGTGAAATAAAATCCTTAATGCTTTAGGATCTCTCTTTTGTTAGAGAAAAAGAGACATTAAAAAAGTATGGGAACGTGAGAAATGTGACTTCTCTAACATCTCTGGTTGATGCCTCAGCTTTCCTTTTCATTGGCCTGGTCACCCATTTCGGTATGATCACCCATGGCACCTGTCACTAGAGGGCTGAGGAGGCCAGCTGGGGACCAAGATAAAGCCCTTGATTGGGCAGAGGAGTCTGCATCATGACGTTGAGCAAGTACAAAAACCTCCTACAGATATATGAGGGCACTAGTAGTAAAAGGTTGTGCTGTAGTCACAAAACATGGTTTAAAATATCAAAATCAGTGTTTGACACGTAAAAAATTAAAGTACAATTGAAGGTAACTAGATTCCACGAGGTAAGATTATTTTTTTTATTTTCTTATGTTATGTTAATCACCATACATCACATCACTAGTTTTTGATATTGTGTTCCATGAGTCATTGTTTGTGCATAACACCCAGTGCTCCATGCAGAACGTGCCCTCTTTAATACCCATCACCGGGCTAACCGATCCCCCCACCCCCCTCCCCTCGAACCCTCAGTTTGTTTCTCAGAGTCCATAGGCTCTCATGGTTCATCTCCCCCTCCCATTTCCCCCTCTTCATGTCCATGAAGTAAGATTATTAAAATAAACACAAGGCAATTTCTCCAAAGTCTATTTTTGAGAGTTTAGACCCCCCAAGATGGACAGCTGAGATGAGTTCTGCATTAGAAAAGATGGAAGGAGAGCAAAAGCTATCACAGTAATCACTATGCATCACAATATGAAAAAGAAAATAGTAGCCCAGTGCCAGGATCAACTCAAACTTTCACAAAACCACCATGACTACATATATACTAAAAATAATATAGAATTGCCATTTTTAAACGTATGAAATAGTTTGCCACCAAGAGAGAAAATGTCAAATTTTAGAATTGTGTTACTGTCTATTAGAAATTATTCATTTCTAAGCCAGGATCAAGTTTCATTATCCAATAGCTGCCCTCAAGAATGAAGCTAATTTACATTTAAAATAGGAGTACAGTCTACTCTTTAAAAGCACAATGGTAAACACACCAATTTGACAATTACATTAATATGAGTATTTGCATAATCTGTCTTCCACACCTGTTCTTAATTTGAAGCAGCTGCAGGACAAATCACATCACACTAATCTCAACGGGTATGTGTGTGTTCCAAACAGTAATGCGCGCATCTTATTTTTCGAAGATCTTTTATTTTTTAAATGTTTCCTGACTTTTAAAAAAAATTGGTAAAAGTTTTGTAGAAGCCATAGTATTTACGTGGTTAATATTAATTAGTGGAATAAGCATAAAGCCAAATAATACTATCCCTTACATTTTGGCCTCCTCTGTTTGACATGTGATAGTACCGATTTTTTTTGGAGGTTTATTTCTTTTTAAATAACATGTAACATGTATTTTACTTACACCAAAAAGGATTAAAAGGAACGATAAAAATATATCTAGAAAACTTCAGTAAGAAATATAACCAGAGAATCAATAACAAATGCATTAATGGACAATCAAGCAATACCTACAAATCATCTGGAAATGTGTTTGCAACATGGATAATTGTGGCATCTTTGGAACATCTTTTCTAAACTGGCTTCCATTTATGTTTTAACAAACCTATATCAGAATTTAATAAGCAGAGCCTGACTTGCACCTTTTAAAGGATCCACTCTGTGTTTATGTGTATTCAAATACATACTCAGTGCCATCAAAAAGAAAGTCAGTTTATTATTGTTACATATTCTTGTACTTCAAGTATTTAAATCATTCAGTTAGATTCTAGTTGGTGGAACATAAGATACCATGTAATCTGTCAACAAAACTGTCTCTCTTTAATCTTCTATTATGAATGGGAAATGAAATTAGAGCTTTCTAAAGATGTTATTTATTTCCTGAAAATTGAATGAGAGCATGCACAGTAGTGAACTAGAGCAACAAAGATGATCTGTTTGTTTGCATGCTGTTGACTTCCCTAGAGGTGAACACTGAATGGCTGAATTCTTAGTTCAGTATTTCATTCAGAATCCTATTTTTACAAGTGCTTTCATTATATTAGAAAACAAAAATACTTAAAACATTCATTGTAGCTTGCATTTCTATGACATGTTTTATGTTCATTAGTTAGCAGTTCTTACCATGAGAGGAATGGAGATTCAGAAGAGTTAAGCGATTCACCCAAGTTCTCATAACTGTACCAGTGCTATGGCCTGGGTATTCTGACCCCAGAATATTCTTTCCTATGACTCATAGCTGTTATCCAAATAAATAACAGCCATTAGGATAGATAAACAGGAGAAAGCATTTTTACTAACAGAATACTTGCAAGTTTCTTTGGTTTTTCATGTCACAGTATCTGAACGATTTCAACTCATGGCTTCAAATGTTCTAGAAACCACCGTTTCAAAAGTGACTATAATAAAAGAACAGAACTATTTTCTATTTAGATAAACATAGTGCAAATTCTTACCGAGAACTAAGACTGGTTACTCCAGGAGTAGAAACATAATTTTTATTACGATATAATTTAGGAAATAAAACCAAGTTATAGTGATTGTGAGAAAAGCAATTTTCACAGTTGTGACCTCTATATATTTCTAAATATTCTGTATTTTATTTCTTCATTAAAAACCTTACATATATAATTGAGCACACAGAAAAGTACTCTAAACAGATAAGCTGGCATGTCATGGGGCCTGTGGAACATAATGGAATAAAAACTATATTTGTATGTAATTAATATGCACATTGTATAATATTCTAACAACAAATTTCACTTTTTCTCTGAGTATCAGAATATTTTAACCTCAATAAATGAATTATAAAATTCTAAATTTTAAAATAATCTTGTTTCTTTTTGTTTTTGCTAGCAAGACAAAAACTAGCTCATTATCAAAGTTAAAAGCGTTTGACATGTAACACATAAAGAAGGTTAACTTTTTATAAATATAAGCTGCTGAAAAGATATATTCTTTTGCTAAAAATAAAGCATTAGGATAATAAACTTCAGAGCTAAAGACCTAGTCAAATCTTCTCAGTTGACAGAAAAAGAAAATGAGGTCACACAACTAAACTGCCTTCTCCAAGGTCACATAGTGAGTGGTGGAGTTGATCCTTAAATCCAAAGTCTCTCTGGACACCACAGAATCTGGCCTCTCACCTTTATTACAAAGTCTAAACTGAACACTGATGGGTCAAGTACAACATCTTCATGCTTTTCTAGATCCTGAACTAAGCTATACTCCAATGAATGAATATACAAATAAATCTTACATTGAAAAAGATCTACAAAATATAAAACTGCATTCCTTTCTCAACTGGCATAATGATGCCACATGGATGCACACAAAAATGAGGTAAATACATATGTACATGTGTTACCAGGATCCCTGGGAGGTTGGAGTTCAGGTGGAGTTCAATTCTTCATATTTTTCTGAACTGCCTGAATTATTTTTGCAAGCACACATTGCTTTAATAATCACTTACAATTAGGCTACCTTGTTGCAAATTGAAAATAGAACCTAGAACAGTAGTTATATTTTTCATACATGTTAACTCTTAAAAAATTTACTGTCAGCAAAGGAGTACTCTGATTTTTTGTATTGAAACAGAATTTATACTCTTGCCTTAGTCTCAGCAATGCAGAAAAATAAATGCCTACTACTCGGGGCATGATGGTTTCTTTTTAATGTGAAGAAATTATTAACATACTTTTTGCTCCTTCTCTTCTGCTTTTCAATCTGGGTAAACCCCCTTTGTGATCAGCTCTCCCATTTTCCCTTTAATCATCTCTATCATATTACTTGTTATCCTTAGACTTGTTTCCACACTTCAACATTCCCTCTTAGATTCTGGAACTCAGTCCTAAACAAATTTTAAAGAACCACAAACACAGCCTCAGGAGGGACAAAAATAAAGAAAACCATATTCTGCTTAGTCTGTAAGTGATGGCTGATTCACTAAACACTTAGAGAAAAGAAAAATCCAATTTATTCCATAGAATGCTCCAAAAAGCCGTAACTGTCAAGCGTTTTTTGTTTTGTTTTGTTTTACACCTTAAACCACTGAGTTTTGTTTAAAATGGCTTAGAAGAATGGTTATTATCCTGAATTTTATCTAGCCAGATTGCCAACTCCCCAAGGGTAAGAACACTTTTGAATCCCCTATGGTGCCTGGTGTCTGCCTTGCAAAGTGTCTAACACACTAAGGGCATTTAGTCAGATTTCTTTGATGGATTGATTGAGGATGTAAATTCTAATACACGGAGATACTGTAAACCACCTCTGAAATTTTACTGCTGTTTTGTTTTTAGCTTGTGGTTTTTCCACTGGAGCATGATAATCATCTGTTTCCTATGAAATCCTATAGAGTAAGCTTTTCAATTTATTTCTACATTACTCCAGAACTCTTTTTATTAAATAAGTATCTACTCGAATAGAATAGGAAGCAAAAAGGTGGTGGGTGGGGAGAAAATATAGTAGCCAACCTCTGCTTTAGTTCTGTGCTGGAAATTATTGAATGGGAATGCCAGATAAAATAACTACTTCAGTTGCTTAATCATTTCTAATTTGGTTTAAGAAATATTTCTCATTATCAATTATTTCGAGAACAGATTTTTTTTTTTTAAGCCATTTGTATTGGTATGACATTGTGAATCAATGCTACTTTGGCCCTTCAGGGATGGCAAGATACATCTTAGCGGTGAGTAATCCATTTATCAGCGCTCCATCAGAAACCTGAGTTTTTAATGCACACTGCTTCAACAAGTTCTTGTATCCCCAAAGACTCAGGAATCACTAATCAGAAAGTACCCATCTTTTTTTTTTTTTTTTTTTACTTTATGTGTATGTATCTCTGTATTTCATTAGATGGATTTCAATACTCTAGTATTTATCAAAGGGGTTGCAAAATGGGGCCTGAAGGCCAGAGCAGGGGAGAGAGGGAGGGAGAAAGAAAAAGAAAAAAGAAAAATGAAATAAAGAAAGAGGGGGAAAGAGTGAGAAAGGGAGAGAAAGAAAGAAATGGGCATCTTCTTTAGAGAGAAAACAAGCTCTCAAGTATTGTCTATTTCTAACTCTTTCCTATTTCCTTGCACCTCGTCCACCATATGCTCTCTGCACTGGGAAGGTATTAGGGTTTGATCTTCCAGGCTAATGATATGCAAAATGACTACTGCATGTAAGTATTGGAAATTAAATAAAAAGAAACCATGTACAGGAAAAGCAAGATAAAAAATAGGTAGGCAAATCCTTAAAAACAGGTAATAATTTTACTACAGGGAATAAAAATAATATGGTTATTTGGGTTATTTTCTTTGCTCTCTACATATATGATGTATTTCTCTAAAGGAAAGTTCATTATACTATTTCCTCTGTTTGAAAGATAAAAGCCAGTTGCACTAATTCCATAAACCATGTATTTTAAGGAGAAGATGGACTAAATTCATTTTAATTTCATCCTGGATAATTACTACAAAGCATGCAGGACCTATGAGAGAAGGTAAAATTATTAAAAATCATTATGCACTTACAGAATCTCGGATCCAAACCAGTGATTAATTCTTAGTCTCATGGTGCCCTGGATGAAGGGATGACAAACACTTAGCAGAATAATCCCTGTTTGGTTGGGCAGAAGAATCACATACAGCATAAGGACCTTCCATTCTTACTCCACCAGAATGGTCAGCCTTAAACTAGACAGGCAGCTGAAGGCAGAAGGAGAAATTTTGGCCCTTCCTAACTTCCCACCTGTCCCCAAACTGAGGATTCCTGAAGAAATGATTCATTCATTTCCACCTTTTTTTTTTTTTTTTTTTTGGAAGAGAGGGAGTGGGGGAGGGGCCGAGGGAGAGGAAGAGAGAGAATCTTAAGCAGGCTCCATGCCCAGCGCAGAGCCTGAAGGGAAGCTGATCTCACAACTCTGAGATCATGACCTGAGCCAAAATCAAGAGTCAGATGCTTAACTGACCTACCTGCACACCCAGGCATCCCATTCATTTCCAATTTAAAGCATGGTTGGAAAAGGTAACCTTGCAATGTGATGGAACTTATATTCAACCCTGGGTCCCTGGGAAAGTTACTGAACCTTTCTGGCTCTCTGATTCCTCGTAGGTAAAATAGGAGCAGCACTAACCAGTTCTGGGCTTAGGTGGAAATAAAATGACCAATCAAGGGTAAAGTACCTGAAAGGCAGAACATAGCAGAAACTCATACAAGTCAGTGGAGCTGAAAGTGAGGGAGAACAAGGTTTCCTTGGAACTTCTTCTAGGTGGCCCACAAAGCACCTTTTTTTTTCCCTCGGGTGGTTGCTTATAATATAGATAATTGCAGGAAACACAGAAAAAGTATGGAATATGTCTTTTATCTTCACTGTATCTGGAAGGAAAGTTAGGACTTTTTTGAGCTTTCCAGCAATACCAAAACCTAATATGTAATAGCCAAATGAAACATTTTCTCCTGACCTTAACTTATTTAAGATTCAGCTTTATGGCTGCTTTTTTAAAAAATCACCTTTCAAAAAACACTGGCTTCTCTACTTGCAAAATATGCATATGCTTTACTTACTTAAACTTCCCAGTATCTGTTCTATTGCCCATGTATGTTGCACCAGGATGCCTAACCAGCACCACCAAGCATCAGTAGCAACTTCCTGGAGGAGAAGAATCACCTCTGCTTAGCTGATTTAGCATGTGCTTTACCTAGTACTGAATATATACTGAATCTTTAAGAACATTTTAGTTATAACTAAAACTTAGAATAAAGCCCTATAACCCACTGATCTTTAGTCATGTTAATACATAGGTTTGTGTCTTTCTAAATTTTCCTAGAAGAAAAAAACAACAACAAAATTTCTTGTCACTAAAGTATCTCAAGTCATAAAATCTCTTTTCACATATCCCTTAGGCCACATGAGGTGGTACTAACAACCTATGGTAAACTGTTGGTGGCAGACATTATTAGGTACTTAATATAAGATTTATCCTTCCCTTTTTCTCTATGAAAAGGATCCAAACTTTTAGTGTAAAAGTACCCAGTTAAATGTAATCAGTTTCCCAGATTTAGTTGAAGTAATGGATGTTTATGTGATACTGTTCAGGCCAACGAGAAGGAAATAGAAGCTACTGTGTAAGTAAGTACTGTGTAAGGCTTCTTGGAACACCTGTTAGTAAAGGGAGGCACATTCAGCTGCCACACACTTATTTGTATTTTTCCATCCCCTTCCATCTGCCTGGACGTGGATAATATGTCTGGAGAAGGGGCAGCCATCTTGTGACCATGAAGACAAAGGCCACACAGGGGCAAAAACCCAGGTCTTTTGTGTCATCCTTGAGCAGCTGTACCAGCCCAAACTGGACTGTGTGTCTAAGGGGTTCATGTTTTATGAAAAAAATAAATCTATATTTCTAAATAGAGCAGCTGATAAACTCCATAGAAAATTAGATAGTATTTTAGTGGAAATATTCAAAATTCACATGGCTAACGCAACAGATATCATCAACTCATAAAAGTTACATACAAGCAAATCATACAGAAAGTATAGTTCCTTGATGACATTTGAAAAATCCTCACATCTCATTTGTAATCCTGTACATTTCCAATATAGTTTTGTTAAGCAGACTTCTTACTTCCAGTTCCCTAGTAAAAGTATCATTGATATTTATTGGGGTTAGAAGCATGACTAGTACAGAATAATGAAGCAGTATATCTTACTCAAAAGAAACAGACTGAATGGGGGGAAAGAGCTTAGTGTAAGCAAAATATTACACGTATATAAAATTAATAAACCAGAGGATAAAATCAGGAAGAAAATATTTAAGAAAAGATAAAAGGAGAAAGAATTGTTACTGTTAAATAAATATATTACATGTTATCTACCCAGGAAAAGGAATCTGTTGAAGTATTATTCATAAACAGACTACCTAACTAGAGCAAAGACAAGATCTATTAGCAATGTGAGAGGGGGTGGGTAATGTGACCTGAATTGTGTAACTGAATCTTTATAACTAATATATGTGGGATAATAAAATAAAAGTATGACATGGGTTCTGAAAATACACATGGGTGAGGGATTATTTCTCTCTGAAGAGTCAGAGAAGATTTGAGGGAATAGGTCTTTAAAGTTTGTGTAGGAGTTTGGCAACTGGATAACAGGGGGTGGGTGGGAATGACGTTCTAAACAGAGAGAGAAATAGGAACAAAAGCGAGTAGGTGTCAAAGTTCTTTTAGTTCATGGTGCCCTGGAAAGTGCCTGGTATATAAGAAACAACCCATAAACATTTGTGAATGAATGAATAAATAAATACATAGCATGTTCAGTAAGCAGTAAGGATTAAGTCATGGTTGTAATGTATCAGGTATATGATGATGTATAGCCTTTTGTACCATGCTGAGAGGTTGAAGAAAAGGGCAACTTTCACATTAGAGCAGAGGAATATGGCCCAATCAGAGGAGAAGGGTTTATACCTAGAGCTGGTAGAAAACAATTAAGAAAAGTTGATGAAAACTTTGGATAAGGGTAGGGAGAGATAAATAATTTCAGTTGAAAACAACTTGATCTGGGTTGAAATGCCCCAGTGTGTAACTGAAAAAACACATCTGGAGCCTTGGAGAAAGAAGGAACTTGATTATAGACTAGACCTGGTCAATGGACACCACACATTTACACAAAATGTACTATGTGCCAGACACTGGAAGTGTGAAGATGAATAAGACTGTCCTGGCCTTCAAGAAGCGTATAGTAATTATGATTCAGTGTGATACACAGAAGAATAGGAGTAGGTATATGATACAGAAGTAATGTATAGAAAGGAATAATTCCATTCGCATGTGTGTGGCAGAAGAAGGTATCAAAAGAGACTTCGCAGAGTAGCTGACAATGGGAATTTAAAAGCTACCTAGAAGTTTTCTAGATGAAGGTAGAGAAGCGCATATTGAGAAAAGAAAGGCAGGGCCAGCTTTGTGCGGCCATAAAGCAATGTTAGAGAGACTGCTGCTCATATAACATGTAAAAATTGTGTGGTGGACAATGAGATTAGCATGCTAGGGCCATTGCAGCAGAGAGCTGTCTTTGAAGACAATGAGCCTTTTCCTTAAGGCTTCTAACATGGAAAGGGAGGCCAATTGGGCATGGTGGATCTGTGCTGAGGCCTTTAGAAAGCAGATATTATTATTTTTCATTTTTATTTTTTAGATTTTTGTATTTATTTATTTTGAGAGAGAGAGTGTGCAAGTGAGCGGGGGAGGGTCAGAGGGAGAGAGAGAATCTCAAGCAGACTCCACGCTGAGCGGGGCTTGCTATCACCACCCTGAGATCATAACCTGAGACAAAATCCAAGAGTCAGAAGCTTAACTGACTGAGCTACCCAGGTGACCCCAGATATTATTTTTTTTTAAATCAAAGATAAGAAGAGAATGAGTTCATCAGTGATGGTTTTACTGACTGACAGTACTGATGAGAACTGACTGAAAGTAAAAATAAAATCCTGACAATATTGTTGGAAATGATCCTGGAAAGAATAGAGAGAGACATCTCAAGAAACCTACTCAGGGGCCTTTTTAATGAGCTCAGATTTAAAGACATATATATATATATATATATATATATATATATATGTATATAAACAAACAAGCAAACAAGGAAAAACAAAACACAGGACAGAGATTCAAAGAGTGCTAAATCTGGCAGGAACATGAAGTATCATTAGTTCAGCTTTTTTGTTGTGTAGGTTGGAAAACAGAGTCCCAGAGGGGTAAAATGACATAGTACATTAATAAGAGAATTCAGATTCAGTACTTTTTTATTATAGGGACCCACTGTTGCAGAAGAGTAGTTCAGCGTCCCTACATATACTACTCTGTAGACCAGCTACATTAGATCTTCTGGAAAGTCTAAAATATTTTGATTTTCCAAGATCCCATCCCCCCAAAGTTTTACCCAATGGTCTGGGGTGGACCCTAAATTCTCCATTTTTTAAAGGTTTTCAAGTAATTTCTTGGATATGGAAACCATTGGTTTAAATGAAGTCTAAGACTGTGTAGGAGACTAGCGATGGTTGCTGATTAAGGGAAATACATTCTCCTGTAATAAAGAGAAAACTTGCAATGATGCCCTAGTTTTTGAGAAACTAAATCTTTAATCATATTTGAATCACCAATTAATATGTTTTAAATGTCTTTCACATGCTTGGTTCTATGGGAAGAAAGGCAGAATATGAAGAGAATGATTTTATTCTTTGCGGGTTTTTTTTGGTTTGTTTTTACAAAGATATCCTATCGAAGAATTTACTAGAGTTTTTCTGTGAGACAACAGATTTTCCTCACGTCAGCACATCATAATGCTTAGTGTGTTCCTTGGTTTGTCACTTGAGAACTTGCAGTAGCACTCGCAGTAGAAGATATCAAGGTGGCAGCTTTTACAGCAGTGCAAGTGTTAGCATTAGAAGTGTAAGAATTTATATACTGTGCAAAGGATTTTTCTATTTTGTGTTATCAAAATGCTTACCTACTAGGTACCACCTGTTCTATGTCTATACTGATAAAACTATAAAAATTGGCACAATTGTGACGCCTGGGTGGCTCAGTCAGTTAAACATCTGCCTTTGGCTCAGGTCATGATCCCGGGGTCCTGGGATCGAGCCCCGCACCAGGCTCCTTGCTCAGTGGGGAGCCTGCTTCTCCCTCTCCCGCTCCCCTGCTTGTGCTTCCTCTCTATTTCTCTCTCTCTGACAAATAAATAAATAAAATCTTTAAAAAAAAATTGGCAAGATCAAACAACAAAGCCTTTAAAAAAAAAAAAAACATCAAATACCTTTAGGTAAGCCAGATGTGATTCAACTTTGCACTGAATGTAAACAGAGACTCTCTCATTTCAGGGCTAAAATACCAAGCTCAGAATGCTTAAGCCAAACAGCCAACAACCCATGGTCATTAACATAAAGCTTCTACTCCTCTACTGAACTTCTGATAGGGTCTTTTCATTCCCAAGACACTGCCTTCCTGCATACCCTTAAAAACATTCCAGGCAACTTTTACGAAAGAGTGCTCCAGGTCATTTATTAATGTCACTGAGATTTAAAATTAAGGAAGAGGAAATGTTAATATTAATATTGAGTGCCTTTATCAATTCTTCACATAAAATACCAGCAAGTAAGGTGGGGAAACTTGTTTGTTTGCTCTGGATTCTTCCCCACATATGCTCGAGTACAAGATCTAGTAGAGTGGACTCTTAAAGTTCACAGATATTGAGGATTGGTCTGATTATTTTGAGATGACCAAGTTCCAAAGTTCCAGGCATTATACTTCTGTAATTTGTCAGGCCATCAAATTGAATCAAGCATACTGGGAGGAGGCTGATGTAGTCTTTAGCTTGCTGACTTCTCACATACATAAACTAACACCTCCACTTCCATGGATTCTTCTATCATGAATGTAGCTTTGCTGTTCTCTACCTGTTCTCATTGATGTAGGGCAGCCTGTGATGTGAAAAAAAAAAAAAGTTTCTTCTTAAAAAAATGGTATTAGCCAAGAGGTAAACTTTATTGAAAGCTGGAAGCTGATAACGTATGTTACACTTGGCAGGTGACAATGGTAGCCTGATTCAGAATAAGAATCGTATTTGGAAGGAAGCCTGCATAGATCTCTCCATATTTTTGAACTGGGGATTTCTTGAATTTGAGGGTTCATGAAGATCTCAGGATGCATACCTTGTGAATGTCAAGGGTCTACTCTAATTAGTTCTCATGAGTGGTTTCTTCCTTATCTAATCAGAGAACATAATTTTCGTCTTAAAAATCTACTACACGATAGCAATTTATTAATATTTATTAAGTGCCTTTGGGAAAAGTAACTTAGTGCCCAACCATAATTTAACTTAAAATGTGTTAGATTCTTATAATGAGCTTATATGATTTTCATATCAAGGTAGGGTGACTTAAATATTTTTTGAAAGAACAATTCATTATACTTCTGTTTGATCATTTCAAATGCTGTGCTTCCAAATTCAGCGTTATTTAAATAATCATAATCAGCAAAACTTGAGATCTCCATGAAAAACTGGCCATTTAATATAACTATCCCAAGCAATTCTAGTTTGCATATTCATCTCTCAATGAGTTTTCTGGAAAATCTGACAAAAGGATTTAAGGAATGATGGCAACCATTCTGATGGTAACTTTTTAAAAGCCACCTATAAATGTTATCAGTAACAGGAGAATGCTAGCACTAAATGAAATGCCCCAGGGTTCTAAGTAGCTGAAATATTCAAGAGCAGAGTTACTTTCATACTAAAACTACAACTTAAAAAAGCAAGATGGAAACTTTTCTTGGGGCAAGATAAGAACTAAATATCAGATACTGGATTGTTAGAAGAAGCACAGTTTTCCTATTTTATTGGTATGATGATACGCTAGAATGTCTTTTAGTTTCAAGATAGAATTACGTAATTACAGGCATTTAAAGTTACTCTTTTCTCAATCTGTGACTGTAGGGGTACAGAGTAAGCAAAATGGACAAGATTACATGATGAGAGAAAGGAACAGGATGATAAGGAAACCAAGAGTATAGTAGAAAAGATGAAGGTAGCTGAGAAATTTTAAGAAAACCAACTGGAAATGTAGAATGCAGGATGAAACACATTAATAGAATCCACTGAGGAAACACAAGGAATCTTAAATGTAAGTGAATTTTAAAATAATTTCACTTTTTGTCTTTAATCATGTACTCACACTGTTCACTTTGTCATTCAATTTAGCTTGTAGAACACCTCCAAACATCTTAAGATAAAATTCACAGCCTAAGTCTTAAATCCTATGGAGAGCTCCCTTAACAATATTAATGTTCTATTTCTTTCTTCCTCTCATTTTAGTTAAGATAGAGAAGTCAAGGGAATATGTTCTTAGAATCCTAATGGATTACACAATGAAACACGTGCTTGGGTAGGTAAGAAAAGAGAAAATTTAACCTCCTAGAAAGCAGTTTTCTTCTAGATTTAATTTATGGGAACTCAGTATTAGATATGCAATATACATTTACTTACACAATTAGAGACATAGCAATCTGAGAAATAGAAGTATATTTACTAATTCTCCATTTTCTACTTAACATTCAAGTTAAAGTAACTTTTTTTCCCATTCATTATTGATGACTTTAGTACTGCAGATCCTAAGAGTTACTGTTGAATGACAAAGAAAGAGGGGGATTAAAAATCACCATGTTGCAATTCAACATTGTATGTATGAAAATGCTCATCCTCATGAACATTGCTTCTTTTGGCTGACAAGCTCCATCCCTTAAAAACTGTTCTGTTCCTTGACCTTCCTTGATATATTAAATGCTAATTTGGTTCTTCTTTTCTCTTTTTTTTCTCTCTGCTTCTTTATCTTCTTGCTCTAAAGAATGTGGATATTACTGAGCTCCTCTTGGTAAATCATCTTCCCCAGAAATCTCCACTCTCATGAATTCATCTATCACTTTTGGATTATTTCACAAATATTTGTCTCTGGCTATAACCTCTCTGTCAAGTTCTAATTTTCTAAATTTTTGCTACTTCAACTTGCTTTTCTTGCCATTACCTCAAACTCAGCATGTCTAAGGCTCAATTCATCATATGCCTATTTAAATAATTTTTTTAAAAGTTTATCCTTATTCCAGATCCCTTGCAATTCCCTTCCCCCAAAACATCCTCCAAATGCTCCATTGTTGAGTAGATCTTCAAAAAATACTGCTTTGATCATATCATTTGCTGATCAAAAACCTTTAAGGTCCCTGCTACCCAAACCATATAGTACATATTCATTAGCTTGGCATTTAGGGTTCATAGCATCTATACAAGTATTTATTGAGCTCTATTATTCACTTGGCACTAGAGATGAGCAGGACATTCATGGTCCCTGCTGTCATAGAGCTCACAGTCTAGTAGGAAAGAAAAACACTAAAATGTAAGTTTATATGTGGCAAGTGTGAAATATGGATGCTTTGGGGGCCTCTAGCGGGGGGGAGAGATTCTTTTTTTTTTTTTTAAAGATTTTTATTTATTTATTGAGAGAGAGAGAATGATAGAGAGAGAGCATGAGTAGGGAAGAGGGTCAGAGGGAGAAGCAGACTCCCTGCTGAGCAGGGAGCCCAATGTGGGACTCGATCCAGGACTCCAGGATCATGACCTGAGCCGAAGGCAGTCGCTTAACCAACTGAGCCACCCAGGCGCCCCAGGGAGAGATTCTTGAGTAGTACCTAAAACACTCACTGTTGCTTTCTTATAAATTAGGCCTACATAATGAATAGTGAAAATTATGTCCAAACAAAAGGAACCATATTATAGAATTTTTATCATAACCTTGGATTAAATATCAATCTTCTGGAGCTGCTCATAATGGGAATTATTTATCAATTCATTATAAGTACAAGGATTTATGCTAGTTACTTTATATAATATTCTTTTTAGTCTTCATAACAATCTTGCAAGATGGGTATCCTTATTCCTTTTTTAGAGATAAGGTAACAGCCTCCAAGAGATAGACTCCAAGGACTTAACCCAAAGTCTTACTAATTAATTAAAGGCAAGGTAGGCTTCAGACTCAAAACATATGTTCTTTTTCCCACATGCCATGATTAGATCATACACAAGTTTTCGACACAAGGATACTTAGCAATGATGGACTGGACATCCTAGAGCCTCCTCCACACGGTGTCAGCCTTGAGCAGCTGGCCACAGGTGGCAACATCACAATATTTTGAGAAAGATTTTGTTCTGTAACATTCTTGTAAAACTGCCTATTTCACGCTGCCTTTTAAGGAATGTTCTCTACTGCAATGGGAAAATCAGGACTATACAAAGCATAGTCAGTCCTTGTGAATAATTTTTAAGTTAAACTCTTAAAATTTATGATTTATGATATAAAAACAATGTATTAGAATTACTGCTTAACTTTTTGATACACAGGGAATACAAATAACAAAACAACTTAAAAAAATCTTATTAAATTTTCTGCATCACAGTACATTGCCCTACTCAAACGATACTGCAAATTTCTTTATCATGTTATTTTCAGTATTTGAAACTAAATGTGTTTTAGCTTCTAATTCTTACATACTAGAAATCAGAAATTATGTTGAAGAGGAAATATTCAATATTATTCTTTACCACTGCATGCATGAACTTTTATAATTTCCTAAAACATATTTATCAATGTCTAATTCTATACCTACAGTTAGTATTTTCTCCCAGAATATATATCTCATTATTTATATTTTATACTTTATTCTTGATTTTTTCCTAGAATATGACATTTTAGAAGTGCTGATCAGTTTACTGCAGAATTTGTTTTGTCTGCAGGTGTTAATTTTAGCATTTTGTACTGAAGAAGTAGAGAAAGGTAGAAATTTGCTAAATTGTATTATATCACAACATATTTTAATGTAGATTATTAAGTAATTACATAAGTAAAATAATTCTTCATGTAGCTTATATTTCTCCTAAAATTAATTTGTAAAATTAGTTCAAGGTATTAAACAGAACAGTTTCCTCAGATACTGTACAAAAAGATACTTGCACCGTGGTTTCCATGTGTATGGGATTTAATACTTTGATTCTAAAACATTATTTTTGGCTATGGAATGTTAATAAAAAAGTGCTTTGTAACTGATAACAAACAAACAAACATACTCCTTAACTCATAAATTAATACCCAGCAAGATACAGCTATTCCTAAGAAATTAAGATGCCTATAACTTACTTCAAAAAAAATAAATCTGTAAGCACAGATTATAATATTTTGTCAATCAATTAGCCCAATGTCTTTATTTTAAAAATGTTGAGTGGCTTCCTTTAACTTAGGTATCTAGTTTGTGGCAGAGTCAGAATAAGACCCCTAAGTTTAATTCACTTTTGCTTTTTATTCTTCCAATCTTCAACTATTTAACATAGTTATTAAAAAAATGTTTAATTACCTATTGGAAAAGAGAACTTTATATTAGATTTTAACCTACAATGAAGGAAGTGATTACAATACTATATACTAATATTCATCTAAGATAGCAAAGCAATGTCATTTACCTTAAATTTACGTCTCTGCTCTGCACAGCTGTTGAAGAACCACAAGTCTGTCTCATGGCTGTAAATGTAACAAGAACAATAATGCGACCAATTTTCATACCTAAACTAAATTAAGTAGATTTGTCATAGGTTAGAAAACTGATAATGTATTTTACAAAAAAGATTTAAAATTTATAGATTATGGAAGTGTGCATGTGTGCATATGCATATGCATATGCAAATGTGTGTCTTTGTGTACACGCATGTGTGTTTTTAAAAAGAGTAAAAGAAATTCACTCTTTTTAATCTGGAAATTAGTTTCGTGAAATTGAAAGCATTACTTATTCTCTTTGGTTAACTTTTCTTTTTATGGACCACTATGGGTATACCAACCAAGTCTAGGAAGTGCTAGGAGTGGATATTAATAAATATCACAAATCAAGATAAGAGACTGTCTTCAGCTGTTATAGTATGTTTTCTGGGATACATAGTAAGCATGTAAAAAAGAAACATCTGGTAATGCTTAGGTTGGTATCAGCTCCCATTTGCATCACAATCTTTATATATTATTAATCACTATGTCATTAATCAATGTACCTACTGATTGGACCTATTCAACAGGTGTTTCATGTAATGAATAGAAAATGTAAACATGTTTCAAATACATATATTCAGATACCTGTACATGAAAGTGAAATTACTACACAATCGGTACTCAAGCTTGTCAGATGTGATTTTTTTTCTTTCCATTTTGTATTAGATAGGCTAATATCTATGCATCTGTAGCACAAAACCCTGAAAAAATGTAAATGAGAAAGTAATAGTAGATAAATACTAGTCTGCTAGAAATAGACTCTCTACCATGTCACACTTCAAATCTGGCTACCACTTCTCAATATTTAAAAGAAATCAGTTGAGTGTAACAAGACCTAATATTGTTCTTGTGACTTGAGCCATCAAAACAGATTTTTTAAAAATCTGTATTTTTTCAAACTTTATAAAATAGTTCTCCATCAAAACTATATTTTAAAATGAAAAACGAATACTCTCCTTTGGTCCTCTAAAAATGTGTGATGCCTGATAAAGCACAAACCACCATGATTTATTATCAAGCACCAAATACCTAGCCTTTGCAAGTGCAGATTTTGAAACATGTTCAATTACCTTTATGAATTTTAAGAGATAATCTGCACCAACTCTATTTTGAAAGATGGGTTAAACTCTTAGTTAAGCAGAAAAAGAACCAGACTGTAGAAAATCATAAAAGTTTTGAAGTGTTAATTTCATTTTAAATGGTTAAAAATTTTAACAAAAATATTCAACTCTTTTCTTTAACATAAGTGGTAATAGTGCAACTCACAATAAATAGCATTTGCAGATGCAAGGATAAGCATTACCTAATATCCTCATTTAACAACATATGTAAACTAGTATAAAATGCTATTAGGTTTTAAACACAATCCCAGTATGTTTACTGTTGCTAAACTTATCAAATACTATGTGTACTAAAACTTCAGGCTCACATTCTATTAACAGCAGTGTATTTTTTGGTGAACAGATAAGTCTTCATTCATTATTTCTAAATTCTCATTCATAAAAACCAACTGTTCATTCCTATGACATTTTGGCATTAGACCTGCTTAAAATACAAAATAATAAAAAAATGCTACAGTTTTATAATTTATACAATGGAGATACATTCATATTGATATGCATCATAAAACACTAAATATAAGTGACACAAGAAAAGTCTTTATAGTAATGGTTAGCACCTGAAATTGTTAAAAGGTATTTAAATTACTTTCAATCACCCTTTCACAATAAAATAATAAAATTGAGGACTTCTGCTCAAAATTTTATTTATACAACATCTGGTACATGAGCAACAATTTCTGATTTTAGAGTCATTAATATTCCTACATTATATGTGTGTGTTTTCTATGAAAAATTATGGATATTTTAGTTAAACAAAGTATCAAATCTTGCCTTCCAATACAACAACAACAAAAAGAAAGAAAGAAAGAAAGAAAGAAAGAAAGAAAGAAAGAAAGAAAG